>NC_056747.1:127745082-127747582 GCF_019279795.1 Protopterus annectens | reverse complement strand
GCTTCTTGCCATCACTTCAGCTAGAAGAGTGTCTGAGCTACAAGCACTCTTGGTGGTTGAACCCTTCGTCATGTTTCATGCTGACAGAGGGTCTCCCTCAGGACTAACCCAACTTTCATGCCTAAAGTGGTATCCAGTGTGGCTCTCAACCAATCTATTAAATTTGCCCACCTTTTTCCCTAAGCCTCAAAGTAAGGGAGAAAGGATCCTGCACTCTTTAGATGTGCACAGACAGCTCAGATTCTACCTGGAGAGGACTAAGCCCTTCAGGAAAACTGACCAGTTAGGGGAGGAGGGCAAGGCCATCTCCAAACAAACCATCTCCAAATGGATAGCACACTGTATCCATTTCTGTTACAAACACCATGGGAAACCACCCCCTCAGGGGGTCAGGACACATTCCACAAGGGCAACCTTCACCTCTGCAGCTGTTCCAATCAGGGACATCCTGGAGGCTGCAACATGGAGTTATGTTCATACCTTCAAGCATTACCACCTGCCTATCTTTTCCAAATCCAGGGCAGGCTTTGCAGCTGCAGTCTTGCAGGGCATACTAGCTAGCCCCAACTCTTCTTGACTGCTTCCACCCTTTACTTCAGCTTTGGGAATCAATCCAAGTGTGATGACCGCAACAGTGAAACATGAACATAATATAGATGTTCATGTTTCACTGTCATCACATTTAGGTTATCTGCCTACAGGTAGCCCTCAGTTGGCCTGAATGCCATAGTCTTGGGATTTCTGTGTCGGATGCTGTCATTTCTTCCATGACGTCAGGGATATAGAACATTCAGCCGACGCCATTACATCAGTCTTTCTTGCCATGCGGTAGCAGAAGTAGCAAGTGCCTGTCGGCCGACTCTTGAAATTTTCATTTTCGAGTTTCAGACCTGAAGTCTTCAAAAAGATAAGTACCCCGTTGGGGATCCTTATACCTGATGTTCTTAGTGTTTCACTGTTGCAGTCATTACATTTGGGTTCTCTGCTTGCAGTAGCCCTCAGTCTTGGGTCCTGCGTCGGTTGCTGTCCCTTCTTCCATGACGTCAGGGGTATAAAACATGCAGCAGACACCATTACCCCAGTCTTTCTTGCCGTGCGGTGCCCGAAGCAGAAGCAGTTCGCAAGTGCCAGTCGTCTGACTCTTGAAATTTTCGAGTTTCGGAACCGAAGTCTTCAACTAAAGCTATGTACCCCGTTGGGGAAACTTTTTCTTGCTCCTTACCGATGTCAGTAAAATTACTATTACTTGTGGAAAGCAAATGCCTCAAAGATTTTCATTCGTACTGTATTCCTTGCCTAGGCCCTGACCACAGCATACCTTGCTGTGTGTTTTGTGCCTTATTTAATCAGCGCACTGTTCATCTGTATATTTTCGCCTCTAAATATTTCTGTTCTCTGTTCAATTATCCAGAGATGTCAGTTAGCCATCAGACTACCGGTATTCAGAAAAAACGCAAAGCTAAAGACCGGCTGCCTAGGTCCAAAGCTGCCGATGACACTTCTAAGCCAGTAGGCAGTTCGCCGGTACTCAGTGAGGCGCTTTCGCAGCCCCTGATACCTGCTACTTCTGATTTGCAGACCTCTACTGAGACCCATTCGGAGTCTGGTATGCCGCGAGATGCTTCAACTGTGGAACCTGCAGATGTCTTTACCTTGGATGGGTCCAGAGCCACTGTGCAGGCACTGGCTTCTGAGGGTGTATTCAGGCCTATGGACTTGCATATTAAACCAATGTCTCCTTCATTTAAGCCTAAACCCCAAACCATGCCTAAGTAACAGATGCCCAGGCCACATGCTCAGGCCTCTCTGCCTAAAAAACAAATAAGAATGGCTGAAGATCTTGTAACTAATCAGGGGAAGCCAACCACCCCCTTCTAAGAGACCTAGGACTGAAGTTGTTTGAATCTTCTGAACAGGATTCTGAATTTTCTGATTCTTCTGATCTGGATTTGCCCTTATCTACTTAGGAGGATTCTGATGCAGAGGAACTCTATTCCCTCTGCTTCCCCTCCAGAGGATTTTTCTTTTGCTGAAACCTTACATACTCTAAGGGAGCGTTTCCACTGGGAAAGCCAGGATTTTTCTGATTCAGAAAAAAGGCTTAGGGATTGCTTACTTCTCTCTCAGCATAGGCTTTTAGCTATTCCTCCTGTACTAGACATTGTTGATGCCTTTTCGGAATCTAGTTTGGCCCCTGATTCTTTGCCTCCTGCTCGCAGAAAACCTGACTGATATTACAGGGTTCCTGATTTACACAAGTTTACATGTTCCTTTTTAAAAATCCTATTGGGGATCCAGAGACTATTTCACAGGGACCCAAGGGCATTAAGGTTTCTACTGCTAAAAAGCCTACCCCTTCTGATAGAGACTCCAGGGCGCTGGATAGTTAGGGTAAGAAGGTTTACACTTGTGCAACCTTGGCTATTGGGGCTTTAAACTGCCAGTTTCGTATGTTAAAGTATCGACAACATGTTATTGGATTGCTTAAAAAAAACCAGGG
>NC_056747.1:127684916-127744582 GCF_019279795.1 Protopterus annectens | reverse complement strand
TTTTCACTCAGATCTGGTCTCTCTGAGAACCAATCTCTCCTTTATGCCTAAGGTAGTTTCCAGTTTAACCCTTAACCGTCTGTTCACCTGCCTACATTTTTCAACAATCCCCAAAATAAAGGAGAGAGGATTCTGCACTCTGTGCATAGACAGCTGATATTTTACTTGGACAGGACTAAAACCCTTTTGAAAAATCTGAACAGTTATTGGTCGGTCTTGCTCCTGGGGCTCAGGGTAAAGCTATTTCAAAGTAAACCATCTCTAAATGGATTGCTCATTGTATTCACTTTTGTTACCTGCAGCATGGGAAGGTTCCCCCTCAGGGTATTAGGACCCATTCTACTAGAGCAGCCTCTGCCTCTGCAGCCTTTGAGAGGTATGCCTACTAAGGACATTCTAGAAGCAGCTACTTGGTCTTCTGTCCATACTTTCACAAAGCATTACAGTCTACCTTTATTTTCTAAATCCAGGGCTGGCTTTTCCTGTGCAGCTTTGCAGGGCCTCCTTACCAACCCTTAATCTGTGATCCTTCCTCCCCTTTGTCTTCTTATTGGGCTTTTGGGAATCAACCCATATGCGAGGACTGCAACAGTGAAACACAAAGAACATAGTACAGTTGTGTACACTTACCATAAATGTAGATGTTTGAGTGTATTCACTGTTGCAGTCCTGGTTTCTCACCCTCCATTCCCCCTTTTTTCCTAAGGCACAGACTATGAATTTTTATTTTCTGTATGACGTGTCCAGGGTGCTACCATTCCTGGATTAGCCGGCTTTTGGGGGCTCCTGACAGTTAAGGCAAGAAAAACTAAGGAAATGGCGTCTGCTGCCTCCTTTATACCTGACGCACTGACATCAGTTTTACAGCCGGTGGCAGCTGACGTCCTATACCAAGAACTCTGGTATTCGGGCCAACTGAGAGCTACCGGGAGCCGTATAACACACGTGAGGACTGCAACAGTGAATACACTCTAACGTCTATATGTTAAGTGTACACAACTGTACTTTCTGGCACCAGTCATTGGTGTCAGTGAGGCCTTTTTGTAGAATGTCTACATCAGTCGGAGAATAAGTAATGGCTCCCAGTTTGGAATCATTTGCAAACTTGGTCAGCCAGAGTCCCTTTGTGTTGGCTTGAACTGTAGAGAAGTAGGTGTCAAACAGGAGAGGACTTAGGACCGATCCCTGTGGGACACCACTTCTGACTGATCGGTAGTTAGATTCAGAGTCTGTGGTGCGATCTCTGAGTTAGTATATATATGTAGCAGGGGTGTGCAGGGGGGCTTGGCCTCCTGCTAAAATGTTCTTGTTTGCTGGACCAGCCCCTTGCTGCTTATATTTACTAAGTGTGAGAATGCAGTTTGAGATCGGTAAAGTGAGTTTTGCGAAAGTGCACTGGAAAGTGTCTGGACTGGAGGGTTTGTCCCTTTTATTACTGTTGCCAGTGAATGGCGCAGACAGTGTTTTAAAAATTGAGTGATACTGGCTTAAGTGAATTTGTAATTTTTTATTTGTTATGTAAAGGTAATTGTCATTGCAAAGATGCAGGAGGATTGCTCTCCTGCAGAAGCTTGTGTGCGCATTTTATTAAATGTTCTATGGTTTATCCAGATATATTGCATCTCAGTGAGGGTGTGTGTTTATCTGATTATATTTCTGATGTGTTAACGTGCAGTCTGTACCATAAATTGATAAAACATGAATTTTTCAGAAATACTGAAATGAGTTTGGTAGGTTATTCCCATCTTAAGACCCAGAATTAAGTTTACTTTTTATATCTGCGTAGCTGAAAAATGTGTGCCTTTTCATCTGTTTCCATCTTTTTTCCAGTTCAAGTTGAGCTGTTTCCTTCTTGCTTTGCACATAGCAGAAGATGGCTTTATCTGCCTGTTCATCTCCTCTGGAATTTTCACTTTCTCGGCTTTATCCTTCCTCCCTGTCCTGATGGTCTGCATCATCTTGTTGGTAAATTGATCTTTTTCCTTTCTCGCATATGAAAGTCTGCATTTTATTTCCAAATGAATACTGTACAGAACTGGCTGGGGGAGGGTGGGGTTACACATGTAATAGTTGTGACTGCTTTGAACATGTTTAGTACCCTGATTTCTGTGGTTTCCTTATGGGATAACAATTCACTAGGACTCCGATCTTCCCAGCACAAAGTACCCTATTTCAAAGGAGCTTTTGATGAAAAAATGTACTAATTACCAGCACCCAAATGACTATGCCCAAATCGTGCATCTGTGGTTACTAAATTTTTTATTTTCTATTTTACTCCTCAGGGGTATGAAGGTCATAGAAAACAGGGCAATGAAAGATGAGGAGAGAATGGAAATTCAGGAGCTGCAACTGAAAGAGGCCAAGCACATCGCTGAAGAGGCAGATCGCAAATATGAAGAGGTGACCGACAGAATTCTCTATCTTTTTGTATTTGTTTGCATGGCTGGCCTGTAGCATAGGGGGTTTTGGATAGTTTGTGACAGTGATAAATGCACTTTGAAGACTACTCATTTTGTGTAAGTTTCTTAGAGGACTGGCCATTTAAGTAGTGTCTGTTTGATCTGTATCTGTTTGGTTTGCAGTACTGAATGGAGTGGTTTACGTCTGCTGTAAGATACTTGGAGGGTTTTTTGCTAGGGGTATTCCTCTCCACCATCCGAGTTGGTTCTGTTTTGCTCAGTTAACTTTTTATGTATTTACATTTGTCAGACAAGTGGATGAATTCGTCCAGGGATGCTTTTCATTCAAAACCCGTACCACACCAGGGGTTCTTTACAGATGAACAGAGGGTGCACTCTGCATGAGAGACTGCGTTTTATGTTGGAGACCACACTGCACATATATACGGAAGGTGACACGAGGATGCACAATTTTATATAATGGCGGTCTGGGAGGCACACAGGATTGATTGGTAACAATAGTCCAGGTTGTAATGCACAGTTTCTGGAAATTTAAATAGAAACTGGAAGAGTGCATCAAAACAGTGGTCCTTTTAAAATGTGGGGTATTACCCCTGGAGAAGTGAGAGTATAAGTAAGGGTGGGTTAATAACATTATGGGGGTATGTCAAGGGGAGCTATCAGGAGTAGGAAGTAAAATCATTTTTGTCTGTTTACTGGAGTATTGACCAATTTCAGGCTCCATTAACTATCTTCAGCTTGAATGACAAAGTTTAAACAGACTATTTTTTTTTTTGGGGGGGGTGTATATCCTGAAAGACTAAAATCTATAGTGGGGGTGGAAAGGGAGATGAGGGAAGGTAATTCACTGGAATGTTGGCTAGATCGGATTTGGGGCTACCTCATGATTGGAAACTATACATCACAATTCAGGAATGGAGAAATGTGATAAGACTAAAAATGTTAAGGGGGTTAAGGCTGCTAAGAGGAATGGCTAATTTGCTCAGGAAACTGAGTGAAAGCCTGTCCTTGATGGCCAGAGTGGTGCCAGATGACTGAAGAATAGCCCTATTTGGGGGGAAAAGAGGGTCCAAAGTGGACCTTTCTAAATGGAGAGCAGTCAGCTGTAGACCATTCCAGGAGCACGTAATGGAACACGTGTGTGCGCCTGACAATGTTCTTTATGTACATTGTGTAGCAGTGGATTGCCAGTCTAACCTGATCCTCTTTTCCCAATATAGTAAGTGTCCATGAATTGTGGGGGAAGTTGGGTTGTGTCATGTCTTTCAATTAAAGAAAGACCAAGCTCAACAGAATCAGGGACACTTTTTTTTTTTTTTTTTTTTTTTTTTTTTTTTTTTTAAACATTAGTACTGTTAACTTGAGATGATCACAGAGTAAGATAATGTGAATAAAAGTCCAACTCTAGTAATTGTCATTAATTGTAACTCTCCACATGTAAGTGTTGTCTAGCAGAAAGACCCGCTTTACCACTAACAGTGCACTATGGAGGAAGTGTAACATATTCACTGTAGTGCATGGTGGGAGTTTCCAAGACCAATGTAAAGTTTAATTTACTTGTTTCATTGCAGAAAGTGTTACTTATTGTGGATTTTAATATTGCTAGTTACTTTATTGTTAATAAAAAGTTAATGCTAAGGGGAAAGTAGCATTTGTCTTTTTACCTGCAACGTCTGCCATGTTTCTAGCTACCCTGTCTAATGATGTTGTACCCATGCAGTGGACCTTCTCGGTTTTGTGTATTCTTACAATTATCCTCGATATGTATCCTGTCTAGCACTAGGTAAACATTGCTGAAAGCATGAGCATATCACTCATTAGCCACTACTAACAAAACCTAAGGAGTGGATTGCCCCTGTCCTTTAAAGCAGGTGCCTCGTATGAGGGCTGCTATAGAGGCATTAATGGCACATTTGCTTGGGAGAACACCTACTTCGATCGCGCTTGGAGAAGTGAAAATAAAAGCCTCAACTACTAAGTCATGCCTGCTGGTAGCCCACTTGCACCACTTCTCAAAATGGGGCCTATAGCACGTGCTATCCATGCCTCAACTTGTATGGAACATTTGGTCAGCAGAGGCCATCATTGCCCTTTTTCCCCATCTCCCCAGGATGGGCAAATTGGTATATGCTGCTCATTCTCCCCATGTCATGCCTGGCTGTTCTGGAGCTCGAGCTGGTAATTGAACTCTGGTCATTTGAATCAGTCTGTGCTTTATCCCCTGTATGCCACACATCCAGGTTTAGCCTCACAAGAATGGTTTAATAGTTTATACACTGTATTTATTTCAAGTTTAGTTTCTTGTAGTGCAAGTAAAATGTGTACGGCAAGCTGAGTGAGATGGCTGAATTTTTATTTTTGCATTTAACCTCTGTGACTGTGATAGGATTTATGTACCATAGGAAATTCTGCTGAAGTGTGATTTTCCTTACATTACCAATCCTTTCCCATATTTCTGAGGCAATGAGTATTGTAGTTAAGTCACATTATGTAGAGTGACAACAGAATATATAGGAAAGGTTTAAGCCACCTAACTTTAATACTTAAAGGAATAGAAGCCTAAAAGAATAAATGCACACATTTTAAATAACATTTTGTTCTGTGGTATAGTCCCATTCTTGGCTGATGTGTTTCTGGGGCAGCAGGATTATTATTAGCCTGTGTAATTGAACAGTGAGTTTCATCGCACACACAGGTTTATACATTTTATAAAGAAATGTCTTCGAAGAGTTTAATGTGGAGGGCAGTCTTACAGTTCTGCAGAGGAATGTGCATATTGTTTTTGTAAAATGTTTTTCTCTCCCCTAACTTGTGCTGAATAGGTTGCTCGGAAGCTGGTTGTTCTAGAAGGAGAGCTCGAGAGGGCAGAGGAACGCGCAGAGGTGGCAGAACTGTAAGTTGTCTTTTCATTTATATTTGAACATATTAATCTTTCTGCATTGACTTCATGTAAATGAGACATTTTCCCAGAGTGGATGCTAAAGATGACCGTGAAGTCGGGTGGTGGTGGGGGGAGGTAATTCATGACAAACGTCAGATAGCTGTGCAGTTCAAGGGCTATAGCAGTGTGTGCAATTGCTCTGATTGCGTTTGACTTTGGCCCATGGGTGTTTCCAAACATTTGTGTGCAACATTCAATTACTGACTCCCCTGAATCTGTAGTATAGTGACTCTGGTTCCATAGTACCTAACTGTTTACTACCCTGTACAAAACAGAATAGATTCTAAGTAGATCTACTTCATAATCTGAAAGCACAGAAATGCTTAAATTCTCTCTAATCTTGAGTATTTTGGAGGCTGAATTTTTTTCCCTGTGAGTAGTATGTAAAGAGCTGTAACCCATATAACGTACAGTTCAATTATAACAAGGTGGGTGAGCAGCTAGTAACAGTCCCCCAAGAGAGACACCTTCAGGGGCACAGAGAAAGGTCTGCACCAAGTAAAACGGTTGAAAATGAGACGCATAAAGCTAGAAAATACCAGATTCCACTGGGAGGCAGGCGCTCTGAACCTCCACGTCCCTTTACTAAATTATTGGTGCTCTGAACCTCCACGTCCCTTTAAATTGACGCTCTGAACCTCCACGTCCCTTTACTGAATTATTGACGCTCTGAACCTCCACAATTATTGACGCTTTGAACCTCCACGTCCTTTTACTAAAGTCACACAGCCGTGAATAAGAAATACTGCAGCTTACTGACTTGGCAACAAGATGGACATTATTCTTGCCTCCAGATACTAGGCCTTGCGGTCATTTATCTAGTGCCCCTGTACACTCCCCTTTGGATAAGATCTGGCCCGTAGACTATGCAGAACATGTTCCTAACCCCCTGTGTAATCTGCAGCTCTTTTTGGAGCATTAAAAGTGAGGCCTCCTTAATTCCAGGAAGAGGGACCGCCCAGTATTCAGTTGATTCTTTAACTTTGGTATTTCTTCCATGCACTAAAAATACTTTAGCATAGCCATCCATCCTTTCAGTGCTTCCCATCCTAGCTTCTAAACCAAAGGCCATTGTAGGAGGTGAGGTGCTGTGCTGCACAGCCACCTGCAGTGTGCGATTTCATTGGAGGTACTGTGCTGCACAGCCACCTGCAGTGTGCGATTTCATTGGAGGTACTGTGCTGCACAGCCACCTGCATTGTGCAGTTTCATTGGAGGTGCTGTGCTGCACAGCCACCTGCATTGTGCAGTTTCATTGGAGGTGCTGTGCTGCACAGCCACCTGCAGTGTGCGATTTCATTGGAGGTACTGTGCTGCACAGCCACCTGCAGTGTGCGATTTCATTGGACCACAAGTAGCAGCTTTGCACCCTGATGTAGAGGCAGAGCTTCATTCAGCAATCCTCCATGAATTCTGAAGGGGGGTATTTAAGCCTCGGAAAAGAAGGCATATCCTGAGAGAGACAGACCTGGTAAGAAAAGGGGGGGGGGGATAATGTCCTTTAAGCCACTCTAAAAACCACCTTGAGGAGGAGTCTTGCATGCTTTCTGCGCAAACATTGGGTGTGCTGCTGGTTGTACAGCATCTCCCAGGCTCCACAGCTTTCTTTTCAGCTGTTTACCCTGATCTTGCTCCCTCTAGAAATTCGTCCCTGTTTCTGGAAGTAACAGTTGTCCCCCTCAGCTTTTCAAGCAGGCGAATGAGTACTTCATCCATTGTTGTTCGTTCTCTATTCTGTCATACTCTGCCTTTCGGCGGATACTTTTTGCTCTGGTTCTTTACTCCTAGGGTAATGTAAAGCATACAGAAGCTAGCTGTAACAGTATGCTTATGCAGGATGTTCCGCAGTTACACAACAAGCCGTGCATACAAATGGAATGTGGAAGACATATTAATAAGCACATGTATTTGTTTCATATAATAGCAAACCTGCTTTTTATCTTTTAGCAAGTGATGCTTTTGTCAGAATTGATTGCAGATTTCTTGTTGCAGTTATGGATAAGTTTGGTTTTCCACTCAAGTTCTATTGATTATTTCAACGTCTTTATAAAGCTTCTGTAGCAGACTATTAATAGATTCTAGATTCTACTTGCAACTTATCCCGGTCAAGAATGGGGTTAGACAACATTGCCCTATTTCCCATATTCATTCTTTGTCTGCATTGAACCCCTAAACAGGAAGTATTGATGGTAACAAAAATAAGTTTGATCTGATGCACTGGAGAACACCCACTATCTGGAGCCCAGCGTTAATGAGATGCAAGATAGTGAAGTGCCCACCCTGCATAGGCCACATTTGCACATTTACAACACGCATGGGCAGAGACGGAGCATGTTGTGGTTACCCATCACACAATGTAGAGTAGGTAGTGAGACAGGAGGCACAAAGTTGTCTGTCGGCTGCTACTGTGAAAAGAATACAACTGCCAGATTTGCATTGATCTCTGGTTTTCCTGAGCATTCCTGAGGAGGTGATTCTGCAGTTTGTTTGTACTTGGAGAACATTCAGTTTTTATTTTGAATCGTACTTTAGTTTCTATGTTACTGGAACTATAGAATAGTTTGAGGGGTAGTGTCTTCCTTCCCCTCTGTGCATGGTGTTTACAGCAATTGTATCTGCTTTTAAGAAGAAATTCTTTGACCAAGACGTCATCTTAATAAGGGGGGAAAACTAAACACTTAATGTATGATTCTGAATTACTTCTGTGTCTCGCTCTAATGGTTTGCTTTGATTCATTTTGTTTCAGGAAATGTGGTGAACTGGAAGAGGAACTGAAAAATGTGACCAACAACCTTAAATCACTTGAAGCTCAATCTGACAAGGTTAGTTTTAAACTGTGAATCATTCGCCATATTGCAATCGTGTAACAAGCATTTCCTGATGTCAGTAGTACTTTATCTGGGACCAAATATCAGTAATGGCCATTCACCCAAACCCCTAGTGATGTGCAAATAGTTTCCCATCGTGTTAACTTCACCCAGAGAGGGGAGGTAAAAAATCCCTGTCTGAAAAGTGACAGCCATAGCGGAAACTCTTTTGTTTTCTACTTGGATGTAAATCCTCTAAAAAAAAAAAAAAAAAAAAAATTTTTTTTTTTGTTTTGTAGTACTCTGAGAAAGAAGACAAATATGATGAGGAAATAAAAGTTCTGGCAGACAGACTGAAAGAGGTAAGATTGCCATTTGTTTACAGGGGAAAAATGAAGTAACATACTTTGATTTATTGTTTGTTAATGAAGTAACATACTTTAATTTATTGTCTGTTAAATGTAAATACCGTTTTCTTTGTGTAGGCAGAGACTCGTGCGGAGTTTTCAGAAAGAAGTGTTGCTAAACTGGAAAAGGCAATTGATGATCTGGAAGGTATGAAGTTTATTTCTGTTTCTCTGAACAAAATCTGAAAAGATAACATGACTTAATATTTAAGGAGATAATGAATTGGCAAAGTTTTTCATAAAAGGGTACAAACCTGTTTCCAATGACTCTTGGCAGAAATTCAGGCAATATGTAACAGATCGTTTTTACAAGGTATGTGTAGCAGTTGCAACCGCACATTCCTGTTGCTCTGCATAGTTTTTGTAAAGTGTAGAAAGCCAGCTTACTTTTATTTTTGCTTAATGTATAGTTTTATATACATTTTAAAAATGTTTTTCTGGAACTTTGAAGATTTTCAGGACTTGACTCCAGTTAGAATTTCCTTTTCCAAAATTTCTTGTTGTAGACTTGAGGCTGAAGACATGTTCTGTTTGTTACATGACAACTCCACTTTTAGTCAAGTGAATTGGCTAGCACAAGTACGTTTCTTCAGAGTTAACTGGACTGCACTGTCTTGTTATGCGACTTGCTGCAAATCACACACCTACCCCCTTTTCCTATTTTTACACAGGGTGGGTGGTGGTAGTTACTAGAGACAAAGTTTACACCGAGTGACAACAAGATTAAAGTACCATTACTGGTAAGGTTCACACTGACCTTCACGCAGCCATTGGTGACTGAAGGAATACTTTGTGATATCACATCTGGTAGTGACAACTATCCTCTGCAGTGTGTAGAATCTAGCAGGAGTGGTTAAGCTTCCAGCTGTCTCCTGTGTAATGAATCTGATCAATGTCTTTGAAAGAGTGACACAAGCTGTTGACAGCTGTCTTCCTGTCCACACAGCATACCTTGACTTTGCCAAGGCATTTGACAGCATCCCTATGACAGCATAGTAGAAAGCTTAATCCATTAATAGAACCCAGTGTGGTAAAATGGATGACAAAATGGCTAAAAGACAGAACCCACATGGTGCAGGTAGCTGGTGCCTTATCAAGTATGAAGGTGACCAGTGGTGTCCTGTAGGGTTGCATGCCAGAATTGTTTGGCATTTATTTTTATCTGAACTAGGGTCTCTGACCAGATCTGCATACGACTGTAAACTGGGAGTCCTTATCAAGTTGCTATATTGATGTCCTGCAGCAAGAACTTAGACTTGTAAATGGCTGGGGTACTGATAACTGGTTTAAATGAAATGCTGGAAAGTGCAACATTACTGTATATGGTAGGTCTGCCCATACCTCCAGCACACAACATACAGTGCTCCAGTCCAAAATGGAAACTTTGTTGGAGACCATGGAACTTGGGTTTTGATCCTCTTGGGTTTTGATCCTCATTACAGTTACTTTAATAAAGTCCTAATTAGCATAGCTGATTGATCTTGGAGGTAATTGTGTGTCCCTTTATATTTTGCAGTGATTGGACCAATTGAGTGTAGTGCTCCCTTGGGATGTCACTCACTAGACATCTCTGACTAGAAAGACCACAGATGTTGCTAACTAAGGTTATATCTGGCTTAAACACCCTTTATATTTGATCTTATTCTGAGGGGAAATCTGTACCTTGCCTTCTGATCCATTAAGGACCCTGTAGTCAGGAAGACATTTATTGATTGACATTTTAACTGGGTTAGGCCGGGTTAGTCCAACTGGGCCAGAAGCCCATTTTCAGTGGAGACCTGATGAGAAATGCTCCAGATTACAAAATAAGTTTCTTATAAAATTCACACAAAAAGCATTTACAGTACCAACAGCTATTCATGCTACAGGATAGCACATGAGTTCAAAAAATAAAAGCATAGATGGAAAAATAAGCAAATGTAAAGTGCATAAGCAAAGAGAAAAGAGAAACAGTAATATACATTCCAAAATGTAACACTTCATAATGGAGAGGTGGCCAAGTATGCATATGTTAAGTACAAGTTTAGAATAGGGGGAGAATGTTGCAAAAATTTCAAATGGTGGGAATATGCTAGAGGAGAGGAAAGGAGTTTAGGTTGGGTCATGGGAGGGGCGAGTCTTGGTGTTGAGAAAATGCAGATTGTTCTTGAAGTGTAGAGGATGTGATGGAGCGAATGTGTACAGGTAGTTTGTTCCAGGCATGAGAATTGCTTATCCAGTCTCTTTCCAAGCCTTTCAATTCTCTGATTCAAGTATTTTTTATTCTGTACTAATTATCCCTTTTAGAACTGCAGCTTCTGTTCTAGATTCTTCCAAAAGCTCTGCCAGTGCTGGTTTTTCACTTGGGATCCCCCTATTCCTTGCCTATACTCTGTCCTTGGCAGGGAAGGCATTCTCTAGCCTGCGGTCCAAATAAATTCTTGGCCTCTTCCCTTGGGAACAAGGGAATGTTACATTTCCCTCTGTTACCAATAGCTTAGTTCCATTGCCAGTTTTCTGCAGTAAATTGCAACCCCATCTTGCTTATTGTCAGTATCCCTAATTTCAGAATCCCATATTGCCTTGGTTTCCCATATTGCCTTGGTTCTTGGAATATTTTCTGCTACCTTATGAATATAATCTGTGTGGTTATTCTGAAGGATCTGCATCCAAAATCCCAGTCTCTCCTTGTGCCCCCCACCCCGGTTTCATAATCATCCTCCTCCTTTTCCAATGTATAGGAGCGTTAAGTGTGTAGCTCTACCCCTTCGGGTCAAGTAATCCCAAACTACCTTATTCTTTTGGAAGAACCAACTTATCCCACTTGACTCTCTCCGTCTTCCCCTCCCAGATAAAATCCTTCATCTCTAATTGCTATCCACACCTTAGCTACTGGTTGATTAAAATATGAATGACCTGTGTATAAAACTTAAAGGGGCTAAAACATTGACTGCTTGTTTCTTGCTGTCCAATATACATGAGAGCTTCCAGTTTCTCAGTTATATTTTTTGTTTACTCCCTTCTCGCATATCCTTAGCTGCCATAACATTCTTTCTAATCCATACTCCTAAGTACTTAATTTTATCATGCCCTCCTAAATCAAGCCCTCATAAATATGGGTGTTGCTGAAACACTGTGTGGGTACATAGTTTATAACAATTTGCTTTGTTTTATCTTCATTAATTTTGCATCCTGAAAAGACTTGAAATGGTCTCAAAATGTTCCACAACATTGAAATGTACCCCTTCCTTAGGACTCTGCCCACCAGTGATGAGCAATAACCAAGTTATTGTAGCAGCGTTATGCCTGGCAGTTAAAAGCCTGTTTCTGTTAAGTAGAGACGCTCATTGATTTAGGCCAGCTCTAAACGTGGATTGATGATGATGCAACCTGAAAATTAATTTGGCATGCTTGCTGGTTAACTTTTTTGCTTGTACTACGACTAATTCATTGAATTGCAACTTCGGTCATATACCATATGCTTGGCAAAGGCTTGTTGTCTGGAGGTATGAAGTCCAGAAGAGTACTGGACACAGTCTCTTCTGTGGTCATTACATATCTATGCAAAAAGCTTGATAGCAGGAGGCAAAGCCAGCTGCAACCAGACTGCTGATTTTAGTTTTTTTTTATCCATTTTCTGGAGGAATAAAGTGCCTTGCATCCCAGAAGTAGGGTAGGACAGACTTGAACAATTATCAAAGGGACAGGAATTGGGAGCAGGAACTTAATCCAAAGCTATAACAAAGGTATTGTGTGGCCTGAGCAGCAACTGAGCTCTCCCTTTCCCATTTTAATGACAGCTTGGAATCAGACATTTTACAGAAAACTTAAGGCAGTTTCTAAGCAGTCTACACACTTGTCTCTAGTAATGACAGCGCGCAAGTCTCTTTGAAGTAGCTTAATTATCCCTTTAATAAGAGAGCAGTTAACAATACTTCTATGATGTGTTTGTATTGTTGGCATCTTGTATGCTATCAATCTTAACTGATGCACATTCCCTTGCAAGTTGGTGATGGGGCCAGTGTCCCATTTGTCTAACCCTTGCTACAGCTCAGGCCACATTTCTGCATGGTAAGGAGAGTGTTTTATGCATGAATTTTAATTAAGAAGTGACCCGTAATAGTGTAACTCTAAAATCATAATTGCTTTTTAAATGTGTGGGCTGAAAATGTACCTCTGCTACTATTTGAGTTGCTTTTTACTGAAGTAACTGTGCTCAATCATCCTCATGAGACTCTAGCAACTTTTATTAACCAGCCACAAATTAAGGGTCAAATATATATTTTTTTTTTTGTGATTTGATGATACCTTTACTCATTAAAAAAGTCATTCAAAGGCCAGTTTTGTTTCACATGGTTTTCTTTTATTACAGTTTTCACAACCTGCAATAATTAACTTTTGAGATTCTAGTTCTCCACATGAATGGAGGACTTTTCCAGCCGGAGGTCAGAGCCTGCTGCTTGCCATTATGACCAGATGACCTGGTAGAATGCAGTACTGTACATTGCATAATACACTTAATCACAGAATGGCTTCTCTTCAGTTTTGTGCACTACACGTTGGACATAGACTGTATAAAGATCCCAGGCGCCTGCCTTGCACACCCTGCTCTTCCCTTTTGATGGTACTCTGTAATTCTTTCTGGAGAGAGCAGGATTTAAAGCTGCCTTATAGAGGGTGATGCTTCCCAGAAGT
The DNA here is from genome assembly GCF_019279795.1 of Protopterus annectens. Taxonomy (NCBI): domain Eukaryota; kingdom Metazoa; phylum Chordata; order Ceratodontiformes; family Protopteridae; genus Protopterus; species Protopterus annectens. Next base: position 127,731,333 of record NC_056747.1, on the reverse strand, counting down.
ATTGACCCTGCAGTATGGCATACGTGGAAATGCCCCTGCAGTATGGCATACGTGGAAATGCCCCTGCAGTATGGCATACGTGGAAATGCCCCTGCAGTATGGCATACGTGGAAATGCCCCTGCAGTATGGCATGCGTGGAAATGCCCCTGCAGTATGGCATGCGTGGAAATGCCCCTGCAGTATGGCATGCGTGGAAATGCCCCTGCAGTATGGCATATGTGGAAATGCACATCTTTGTGGGGACTCTGCTTTGTACATGTTCAAATTCCAGTGAGGGAATGAAATGTACTATACAGTTATGGTCACTGAACTACTCTGTAAGAGGCTAGTTTTGTTCAACAGTAACCAAATCTCAAATGCATAGTAGTTGGTAGTGTTAACTTGAATGGTATTTTAAAAGCTGTGAAGCCAAATGTAGTTTAGATGCTGCCTTCATTTTTGAATTTACACACATTTTATAAATGTGCATATCACCTTTATTTCAGTTTGAGGTCATTACTTAGTTTAGATTGACCTTGTTTTAATTTAACAGCAAGCCTCCTACCTATGCTAGTGCATGTTTTAAGGAGTGGCCAAAACTCTCTGGTCAAACAGCTAGCTTTACAGTTGCACAGTATTAAAGCTGTTGTGCAAATCCACTAGATCAGAATGTAGAAGCTGTAAAAGAAAATCCTTGGGGCATTTCTACAATTGTTTTTTGAGAATTCTGTTCAAAATGCTATTGTAAGTTTAGACTGTTTAAAAACTTTGAACCCTGCATCACCCTTTATTCTCAGGTCAGTCGAGGACAAAAGGCCCAAGTTTCAATGAATATTCTACTTCGTGGGGGAGGCGTCCTACTAAATGAAATGAATGAAAAAGTTTGCTAGTTTCAGATATAATTGTGTAACAAAATAAAAACATGCATTGTATGGCTTGCAGTTACTGTTTAGAATTAGTCGCATAAAAATGTAGCTTGCATTTAAGTCAGTTTTTAAGTGCATTTTCATAATTCATAGCTCAAATAAGGACTGTGAAAATAAGTGAAGTTAATAGATACTTTTAGTTTGGTTCTTGGGAGGAAAACATAATGTGAGGTTATAAACCCAGTCCAGTAAAGTGGTCAAACTGCTCTAAAGCCAGTCTAGCCATGAGGACTTCAGTAGAAACGTTGCTTCCCATTTTACAGACAGCATTGCCATCTGAAGGCTAGCAAGAAAAGGTTGTAGCTATTCCCAAGAGTTTGGAAACCTTTTGGGCTTTCAGTGCTGCTGATACTTTCATAGTGATTTTTTAGAATTAATATGGGAGGTGATGGCTTGTTGAAAGTACAGTCTTGGTTGCTTGAGGTCAGTGTGGTACCCAGCAGTTATTTTGGGCAGCTACTGAAGTCCTCGGGGGGCCCCCAAAAGGAAGCATTTTAACCACTAATTTTGGATAGAATTTTAATGGTTTTGATTTGTCAGCTGTCATAAATCGAGCTACATCAACCAGTAGTTGTCTGGTAATAACTAGTACAGAGCTGGTAAGAATTACTGCTATATCTTCTCTGCAAATATTTTTTTCTTTTTTGTGTGTCAGACTGACAAGTAATGGGCTACCCATTTCTGAGCATTGGCAAATCCAGGTTTAGGCATTTTGAAAAGTCTGTGTACTAAACTGCAAAGAATCTGTAGCCTGCTGCAGTTGTTGTGGTGTTGTGAATTGTATTTACGGTAGGTAAGCCCGAAGTGCAACCCCACCACCTGCTCGGGCACAACAGTGTTTCTTCTTTGATCAATGCATTTCAATTCTCTCTCTCTCTCTCTTCCTAGAAAAACTTGCCCATGCAAAGGAGGAGAACTTGGGTATGCATAGCGTTCTGGACCAGACTCTACAAGAACTGAACTGCTTATAATTCCAGCATCAAGAGAAAGAACTTGTTGCCCTCAATATTTCACTTCTCATATTTTTGTGCTTCCAGAAAAGATCTGTTATAACCTATGAAAATGTGACCAAATATTTTATATATTACAAGAAGTTTTTTAAAGAAACAAGATCCACCCCCTTGCAGTGCATGTAAACTCCTCCACACATTCCAGTAGTTAGTTTTTAATAAATGCTGTTGCATCTTAAAGGCAAGGGGCACATTTGCAAAAAATACTTGCAGTGTCCTCATAGGCGAAACAGGCTGCCGTTTTATTTTGTCAGTTATATAAATACAAACACACCTCTTCTGGTATAAGCATCTCTAGTGTGTCAGTAGTGAAAGCAAGAATGTGCAAAATGTTTCATCTCTGGTTATTCTTCTGGAATATTACTTTTTAACTCTGGGGAAGTGCCAGTCTTATATAATTAGCAGATGACTATGCATCTATTCTCAAACGGCGTTAATTTAATATATAAAAGCTGGACCAAAAAAAGATGCAGGTTCTGACCGAAGACCATGCCTCTGAAGACCAGAACCAGTGGGTTTTGCAGCTAGCAAACAATACCAGGCATGCGTAGTTGTTTACATCCCTTGAAGGGACTAGCATGTCTGTCCAGTTCTGATTTGCAACTCGTACATCCACTGTGTATCTGTAGAGTTTGTATTAAGTATTTTAGCATCACATTTCTTAGCTTATTTTCAATAAAAATTTTTACAGAAAGTCTAGCTTCTTTTTGTTTGAACTGTTTATTTTTGCAGGCGTACATGTTGTATTGAAATGTTTTCGCTTGTACTGATTTCCAGGCCTGTGATCATTGTACCACCTGAGCAAAATTGATAATGGAAAAGGAAGGGAACCTTCCTTGTTGTGATGTCCTCTGTCAGTATTGTACTGTTGTCCTTGAAGTAGAACTCTCTAACAATTTGCACTTTAAATTCTCAGCTTTTAGTCACCAATGATGTGGGATTCAAAGCTCTAAAGGGAACTGCAGAAATGGAGCTGCCTTTTTTGGTTCATTTTAGTCTCATTTTGTGCAGCTTGCTGGAATAAGTATCTTGAGATTCAGTTTGCTGTATTGAAGCTTCACATGAGATGCCAGTGATTCTGTTTCAGAACAGACGTGGGGAGACTAAGGAGAAGGGGTGTGCAGAGCAATTCTCTAGGATTGCTGTTTTGCGGGGCATAGATTGCAGTCTATACTTACTGGGGGGGGTGTTGTAGACTGGTGTGAACTGTCCTGTTGGTGACCACACGTCTGGAGTACGAGAGACCTGAAGTATATCTTGGGATCCCTGCAAGTTGTCAAGTCTGTATCTTGTCAAACCACAGACTAAAGGTTTACCCAACTTGCTGATAAATGATTAGAACCATAGCAGCTTCATTGTGGGGAAAATGTGTTTTTGGAAAACCCGAACTCTTGAGTGAGAGCCTATAACTTGCAAGGAAATAATTACAATCTATAAAAATGTTGGGGGGCTTTAGATTAGAATCTGGATTGTTCTCAAACTGCTCGACATGTTTAAGCAGTCATAAAGCCTGGGGTATGCAGGAACAGACATCAGCAATAGAGAATAACATTATCTCTCTCTCTCCCTAGATAAATTGCAAGACCCTTTCTATAGTATTCTGTACAGTTAGAGACCTCATAACTGCAAGAATCTTAGTTTTGGAAAGTTAACATGAAATGTACCTTCAGTGCCAGAAGCCACCTAAAGGATATAAAAGACACTGTGAGGCACCAAGTTCGCTTTCTACTACCTCATAGGGTATTCATAAGCTTCCTCTACATCTCAAGTAGAGCAACACATTGGCTACATTCACTGTTCAAGATGGTTATAGGTTCAGGTAGGTACTATGCTATTGGCCCTAGGGCCTATATAAGCCTAGCCAAAAAGGTACCCTAGCTTTCGCCATCCAAGAAAATTGTTTTCCTGTGCCACTGTCGAGCAGAACCACAGAAGTGATCCCTGGGGTTAATTTCCTATTTCCCATCCAGTTATCAAGGTTTTTCTTGGAGTGCTAATGAGGAGCTTTGTTCGATATAGATAGGTAGTTTGTTCCAGAGTATGGGGAAGTCTCTGGGACAGGAATCTATCGCTCCAGCATGTTCTGTTTATTGTGGTGACAAGGTTTAGATCCCTAGAGCGTGTAGCACGGAGAGATTGGGATTTCTTTAAGTGTAGCATGTCCAGCAGCTCTGGGTTTTGACATAGCTTTGTATGTTAGGCAGAGATCGCCTCTGAGTAGGCAATATGCGACTGAGTAAAGCTGGAGTTTTTTGAGATGGTCTGCATAGGGCATCTGAGGCTGGTAATCTTTGCGAGGTATTTCTGCAGCCTTTCCAGTTGTTGTCTTGTGAGGTACAAAAAGGGGAGTTGTACTCTATAGTGGGTCTGAGTGACAAGTAGAGGGGAACAATGACCTCTCTTTTTCCTGGATGAGAAACCTTTTGTGATGAGGTGCCACATAGAAGGATTTCCTGACTACTGCGGCAATGTGATTATCAAAGGCGAGACTACTGTCCACCTGTTTCCCAAGGTCTCATCACACTTTCGGTGTTAAGTAGACTACCGCCTATGTGGTGGTACATGAGTACAGAGTTTTTACCAAAGGGGATGACAATGCACTTTTTGGCATTGAGGCCATGGCTTTGACACCAGGCATCTGCCTCGGTGAGGCCCTTTTGTAGGATGCCCACATCGTTGGTTTAGATTATGGCTCCTAGTTTGCAGTCATCTGCTAACTTTGTTAGCCTGTACTTCAGAGAAGTAGGTACCAAACAGGCGAAGACCCAGGACTGAACCCTATGGTACTCCACTTGTCACTGGTCTGAAGTTGGATTTGGAGTCTGCTACTTTCACAGTGTGGGTTCTCAGTGAGCCAATTGGCAACCCATCTTGTGACGTGGATTTATACCTAGTTTAGTGAGTTTATGTATAATTCCAGAGTGGAGGATGGTGTCAAAAGCCTTGGCGAGCTCTAGATAGGTTGTGTGAACCACCTTACCCTCGTCTACAGCTTTGGTGACTGCGTCAAAGAAGTCTATCAGGTTTAGGAGACATGATCTGCCTTTTACAAGCGTCTTTGTTTATAAGTTCCATGGCCGTGCAGACAAGGCTCGTCAGGCTAATGGGGTGGTAGTTCCCCGGATCTGTGGTGACTCCCCCTTTGTGGAGTGGGATAACGGTTGCTGTGTGCATTCTTTGGGTACAAAGCTTGAGGTGAGGCTATGATTGAACATGGTACTTGGGTGACGGAATGAAATGGGTTAGATGGACAATTGTAAATTCCCCCATGGGGTATGTAATATGCAGCCCTAAATCAGGAAGCATAGCTAGTTGGGCATCTCTGGTCTTCTGGACCCCATGCCATGAATGTGTGCATTTTATTTATATGTATTGTGTGTAGATACATACATAAGTATATATATATATATATATATATATATATATATATATATATATATATATATATATATAATTGTGTGTGTAATAAAAATAAATATGGGTGTCGGATCGGTTTTTCAGAAACTCAAAATTCATATGGTCGAGACCATATGATTGAGTTTCTGAAAACTAAAACAAAAAAATTGTATCTGAAGGGGGCAAGCCCCAGAACCCTTTGCAAATTATATATGCCAACTTGGAGACCTCACTACAGTGAGGAAAAGGGTAAATTTCCTGATGCACACTGTATCATGATCTCAATTCAAAAGTTTTGGATTTTCAAAAACTATCTTATGGTCTCAACCTTATGAATTTTGAGTTTCTGAAAACTCTTAACTGATGGGGAACCATATACAATATCTCCAAAATCTGTTCAACCACCCAGCTCATTGAGCCAAACAGGAAAATCTGACCTTAACAAATCCAGTTTGTACTCCAGTTAAGCGCTTTAGTTTTCCATAGACTTCATCAGAACTGGATACTAACCTCTCATCACACCTTAAGTAGGTGTAATTGATCACATGTCTGTTTAAATTAAAAATCAGTTCATTAAAAATTTATATAAATTTTATAGAATGTTTTAGAACAGAAGTTGTCAAATACTATACACAACTTCTCAAAATATATACACCAATATAAAGCCCAATTTAAAGACCAAAAAAAAAACATGACAACTAAATCTATAATTTAGTAGCCCGCAATTTTAAAGCACTTTGCAAGGAAATTTTCATTAAACCCTGGGGGTTTATTTGCATTCAACCTCAACTAACACAAAAGTTGCCGATAGTCTACTCTAAGGTGCTCCCAGGGTCCAGCCCTTTTTTTTTTTGCTTTAAGTACAAAGAAATCACTTATTTTCACAAATCAACTTTTGCCTAAAGAGCACTGGATTCTCTTCTAGTTTAATGTCATAAAGATGCCCCTGCATTCTGACTCTTAATTTACATTCAGTTTTCCCAACATAAAAACAAGAACGACAGTTGCAGAATGTCAAATACACACACCCCCTAGTGTTGCAATCATAATGAATGGACTTTAATCCTGTAATTAACACTGAGACATTTTTGACCCACCTATACAAATCTATACTGCAGGCAAGCTCCACACTTCTGGTGCCACCCCTTAAAGTGCTACAATTTCCTCCAACATGTTTGGAACTACTTTCTAATCTCTATGATAAGATTTCTAGAATAGGTTAGGAAATTAATCTTATATTACTTATCGCTTAAATTTTTTCATGCAAGGTAATATCCTAGTGCTTGGAGTGGCACAACAATTTGACTTTTTTAACCACATTTCATAACCAAGCTATTCTCATACCCTTAACCATTGTACTTGTAGCTTGAGTAGCTGTAATCCAAACCCCCCTCCCAAAAAAATGTGCTTGAACTTCAATCTGTCCTTCTTCCCACTTAAAATCTCATTCTTAATGTCCTCGAACATGTTAGGTGGGTAACCTCTAGCTGTCAAATTCTTGCTAGTCTGACCATCTGTCCTTTGACCAGAGTCCCTTTTTTGTTTGTAAGGATGACAACTGTTAAAAATGTATATAGGACTTGTGAATTTAGTTGACACAACATAATGGTGAATTTAGTTGACACAACATAATGTTGACAGCTGCTTGGTTGACTGCAGATGGGTTGACAGGTTTACTAGATCGACAGAGGGAAGACCAAAGAGTTTTAACACACTACTGGCTAACATTAACTGAAGGTGTGGATCTGTGCATTAGTTTGTTCACGTTTAAAAATGCAATATTTGCTGGCTTTGTTTCTTTGAAAGGTACATGTATTCCAAATGCAAATAAGTGTGGACTTTGAGGTGCTTTTGGTGAAAAATATATCCTCTTTCAGTGCTTTATATTTTTTTTGGCAGTTATGCCACATTGTCCAGTGAAAACTTACAACCGCAATATTGTGTCCATTTAGTGACTTTGCATTGCATTTTTCTTTTTCAAAGACCACCTCTACTGCTGAATACAAGATCACCTCTACTGCTGAATAACTGAACACAGAATCACTTCATCACACTGTGTAGGATAATAGTCTGCATGCATGCTGAAACTTATTTTTATTTTAATATCAACATTTTGTCTTTAAACTGTATTCTTAGATTGCAGAGATGATTCACCTTTCCAGACCATTCCCTGGCATTTTTGCCAAGTAATTGCAGTCTTTAAACCTGAATTGAATCAAACTGAACTGAATGGAAAATAGCATAATAGCCACCAAGCAGGGCAAATTAAGGGTGTGCATTTATCCTCAAGACCAAAACAAGTGGGCCACAAAACAATGTTATCCACTTCAAAACAATAGTAGTAGCAATACCCAATAAGCTATTTTCTGTACTTCATGCTAATTTGAGGGTTTTGAAAAATGAAGCTGGTTCGAAGTTGTGCATGTTTAATGCACCTCTTGATATATTGAGATTTCTCTGGTTGCCATTTGGAATGTCTTTGGCTCCAAAAGTGTTCCCAAGAGCTGTAGGGCTGGATAGTGTAGGCAACATAATCGGTGATATTGCAGTCGAGTGCTGCAATCAGGAATACATTCTACATCTGTTAAAGTTAACTGGGTGGACTGGGATAGAAGGGCTTTGAAGCAAAGTATAAGTAAATACCAAACCTTTGTAACTGTTCTAAGTACACAGCATATTCTTTGTTTCCAGAAAAGCTTAAACCTGATGGTTACAAAGTAAGTTATTACAGGTATTTAAAAATCTGATAAGAAGTCAATATGCCCCTTAGTCATGGTGCAGTATCCTTCCAAGTTAATCATTAGTCCTATATAACAGTACAAATTGAGAAGCTACTAGAGAATGACTTAACATAGTTTGTTCAGTGGAGCAAGCAAAAGTCATAACAGCTTGGAAAGCTGGCCACTATAGCCCTTGCACTTAAACTGTAGTTTGTGTTGCAGCCTACTACTGTGCAGGTAGATACCAAATGACAAGATCTTAGTACAGTGTTGGTGACTGTAGAAGGGCCGATGAGTACTGTCCTGGAAGGCGGAATAGGGCTTACACATGCTCTTACCATCTCTAAAGGATATTGGCTATTGTCTTAAATTTTCAAAAATGTCATTGTGTAAAACTTTGGTGCATATTCATGATGTACAAGGGATATCTTTCCAAACTTGTGTATATTCAGTTGGGCTAATATATATAGTAGATCTGAGATTTACTTGAGTGCATGGAAAATTTGAGCAAGAAATAGAAGTCCTGCATTGTTTCTCAGTTGCTTTTGCCTGCCACAAGAGGTTAAGTTATTTAGGTAGCATGACTTTGTGTGAGGTTCCATCAAGAAAGGATGGTCATAGTGTCAGCAGTTTTCATTTATAATTAACACTTATTTTCTGTATATGTAATATAGTATGCTTAGCATGCAGTAAAAAGCAGTCAGAATGCAAGTTCAAAGAATTTCAAAATTCATGCTAATTTAAAGAGACCAAGATGATTTTCTTCAGCTTGGGGAAATAAATCAGAATACAGAGTTGTTATAACAGCTGTTCTGGGAAATGCAGTCTGTGCTTTTGGTTTCCCAATGCTGAATTAATTGTTTGGAAAACAATATGAAGGTTGTTTGCACTCAGTGCTTAGTGTCTTCTGTCCGTTCCTCAACCGATGGGTATTCAGATCCAACCTCGGCCACTCTACTTTGGATCCAAAGCTTGGGTTCTTCCCTTACCTGTAATCCCTTCCTGCCCCTGAAGTTGCCTCTGATTTTTTGACCAGATGTAGTCTCCACAGATCAGGCTTGCCTTAGCCAAGTACTGATCTTTTGTCAATTTTTGGCATACCTTGAGGTTTTGAACTTTATAGTCCTGCTAGGATATGGTTAGTGTCTCTTGCCTTCCCCTTGTCTTGTTATTGCTAGTTAACTACCAGATTAAAGCTAGTCACTCATACCTTTTGATTTCTTTCTGCAGTCAACAATTTTTCTATAGTAGTGTTGTGTTGATCTTGGGAGTTATGGTAGTAGTTATTGCAGTTTGTAGTGTTTGTTTAGCCGTGTGTTGTGCCTTTTCTGTCACTTTGGTTAGCATTAGTGGTGACTGTTTTTCTTGCACGATGATAGACAGTCAGGCTTCAAAAAAATGTGGCCTGTACCACAGGATGCCAAATTCAGACTTGCACATGAATTGAGTTTTGCTGTGGAACTGCCCACCTAGGTGTGAACAGTGATCCATCTGTAATGTTTGGTACTAGGGCAACCACTGAGCACAGGGAAAAAAACTTGTTCTGAAGAGACCTCTCCCTGCCCCTGCAGAACCTTGTTTCTCATCCTTTTGCATCCGGAATTTCTTCCTGTGTCAAGAAGCCTTCTGACCTGAGGAGAAGAAAATAGCAATGGACCAAAGAAGCTTAGAGTTCAGGAAATGTTCTCAGGATGTTTTCATCTGCTGTTTCTGCAGCTTCAGGTCCAAAAATTCCAAAATATTTGGATCCAACCACTGTCTGAGATGATAGTTGTCAGATCCAGTAAACCTCAGCTAAGGGAGCATTGTTCTCTTTGGTACCCATTTCCCCAAGGCTATATTCCCCTTTCAGGAGAGTACTTTTTAAAAGGTCTTCCAGCCCCCCCCCCCCCATCCACAGCCTCTTAATTTGTCAAGTTTAGTCTTCTACAAGCTATTCCAAAGCAAATTTGGATAGGATTATTAGGAAGTTCCTCAGGACCCAAATTCAGTTGGGGGTACTCCCTGCTCTGGCCATCAGACCCATGAGCTTGGGTCCTTCCCCTCATCACATTTTTCATGTGTCATTGTCTTCCAGGTTCAGGAACTGAATTCCAGTTCCACCTAGGGTTTGTCCACAAGATATCCAAAGAACTGGTCATCTTCTACTTGGACTGCTTCTCTGGTCGCATTGGCTCTGGTTAGCCCATATCTGAAAGGAACTTTTGGCAGAAGCATCAGTGTTTGATCCAGGGGATTTGGGTTGACTCGTTTTTTTTTTTTTTTTTTGGAGCCATCCCTTCCTCTCGGAACCTGTGCACTAGACAACTCTACTCCAGAACCTGGTCAAGTCTGATTCAATAATTCACCTGGAATGGCAGCTTTGGCTGTGTCCGGGATGGTTTGGGGTTTCCTTTCAACTTCATTCAAGGTCATTGAGAGAGTGATTTTCCTGTTAGATGAGCAGAACTCACTTAGCTCAGTCCATCCCACATTGAATTCCCTTTGGTCCTGATCCTACACACGTCCTGTCATGCCCTAACAATCCATCCTCAGAACTCCCATTCCTGTTCTGAGTTCTTGACTTAACACCCCCACCATGGAGATTCCTTGGAAGCAAGCGTACAAGAGGAAATGCATTGACCTCAGGGGTATTTAACTGAAGACTTTGACTCCCAAGGGGCATCTTCCAGATCCTCCCTGAGGGCATCTCACTTGAGATCCTTTCCGTTTCAAAAGTTCGAGGTAGGTGATCATTCCAAGCTCCAACGAGGAAGTCTATATTTCTTTAGGCCTTTGACTCTGGCCCAGCTACTTTTTGAATGGTCCATCTTGCTGATGAGATGGTTAAACTTCTTGAAGCGGACATGGAAGTAGCCGGACATGGCTAAAACAGTTCCTCCCATGCCAGAAATTCTTACTGTCGCCCAAAGACCACCCACATTGCAGTAAGGGTCCTAGTGTTGAAAGAAGCTTGTTGAAAAAAGCTCTCTTGCACATCCCCTTAACAGGGCATTTGACTGATTTGGGAAACGAGCAATACACATCAGTAACCTTCACACTGAGGATGCTGAACCTATCTGGCACATGTGACACTATATTCCAGTGAGATTTAACAAAGGAGCTCCAAATCTCTGTGTGGGTCCATCTCTGCAGAGAACAAGAAAACTATGTACTCGCAGCTGACTATGAACTGAATCATTCTCCTTTCCCAAGATGGCTATGGAGACCTTGCTAAATCAATCTTCCAATTTTGTTCCATAAAAAGGAGTGCATGACTCATTTGTTTTTTACCTTCACCGTACAAAGAAAACTAGAAAGTCTCTTTCTCAACAGCCAAACTAGTACAGGGCATCTGTAAAGTAACTCTAGATGGTTGTCTGACTGCATCTGGTATGTATATAGATAAGGGGTTGACTACCAAGTCCATCAAGACTCGCTTTGCTAGATTTGTAGCTACTTCTACAGCTGCCTTTTCAAGAGCTTCCATTGATTTTGTATTTCACCCAGTTGGTCCAATGTACATAACTTTTCTCATTACAACACTCCAGAGGTAGGACTTCTTTTGGTTCAGCCATCCTCCTGAATATCCTTCCATGAAAGATCTCAAGCATTAATTAGCTGGGAACTCTGTCCCATCCATTAAGGAATAGACAGAAGAAAGAACATCCAATATAAAAATTATCTACTAAACTTAACGAAAAATCTGTGTCTACTAACATCCTTAGTATTTCCTACCCTCCTTACCCTTGTTTATTTGTTGGTTTGTGGTTTAACCATGCTGCCTTTTCCTGGGTCTGTTTTCATGCTGTTAAAGTTCCAGAGTAGAATGAGCTAATGTACTAAATTAATGAATTCTGCTCTCTGAGGAGAGGGTTCTTTGTCTATTAGTCATTACCTGAACAAACTCGACCTGAGGTAACGTGGGGCAGAAGTACCATTTGGGTAAGGGGAGAGGAGCCTGTGCTTTGGATCCAAAGTCTAGAGTGGCTGATCTGGAAGGACAGAAGCAGGCAACACAGAGATATCATTGTAAGTACATAACTTAACTGTTGTCCCTCCCAAGTTTCAATGGAGATATCATTCTCTAAACAAGAGAGAACAGCACAGAGCAACAGTTCTTCCAGTACAGCTTTTAGCAATACCTTCCTGTAGCAGGGTTTTTTTTTTATAGTTTATGGAGACTCTTTCTAGCCCTCTCCTTCCAGAATCTGTCACTTCTAGCAGCAGTGGCCTATTGTAGTCTGAAACGGTTAGCCTCACCCTAGTTTCCCTGGAGCCTTTCCTGACTGCTTGTGTTGGCCTTAGAAGAACAGTCTCCACAGTAATCACTGTCCTGCATACCCCCCCCCCCAAGAAAAACCTTCAGTTCAAGTCCCCATAGCTGTGCTGTATGCCTGATAAAACCCTTTCAAATTAAGATAGCCATGACCTTGACCTGGACATTGTGTAGTCTTGAGTTTGAATGACCGGAGGAATAACACCTGATGAACAGGATAGCTGCCATCTTTCTATAAAGCCACTGCAGAGTGGCATGTGCTGTAATGAGAGCAAAATCTCTTAAGGTAATACTTGAGGGCCCATTTCATCACTAACCATTCCCCTTCAATCACCGAGTAGTGATGCTCAGCATTTCTGAGCCTGTGGCTAATGTAATAAATAGGGCATTCATTATGTTCTCCAAAGTCCCATGGAATCTACCTTTCCATTCAGAGGCTTTACTACATAAGTTGCTAGAATAATGGATTTCTGTCATGCCTCTCTCTCAGTTGAATGTTTTTGCTCTTAGTCTGGCTGGGTGTAGGGACTCAAAAATGGCCTGCACCTTGGGGAGATGACTTTCCAGCCCTCTAAGAAAAGGGCTACATTATTCAGATAGGATAATGTCTTGCATAGCTCCTAAGTATCCTGTTCACAAGCCTCTGGAATACCACTGGTGCTCCATAGAGACAAAATGGCACTATAATAGAACAACATTTTTTCCTTCCTTTTTAGACCTATTGGAATTTGCCATTAGTTGAGTCCAGTGTGGAGAGAAACTTCGCCTTGTCTGTTTTTTATTGGTTCATCAATTTGGGCCATAGGATATGGCTTACATTTGGAGATGTTGAATTTTCTGAAGTCATTGCAGCATTTGACTTATTTCCAGCTACTACACAGAGCATCGGCGGAAATCTCTAACAGCACTTATTTTTGACTTCCTGATTTAGTAAATTTTCTTGCAGATGAAAACCATTTTACACTATAGTCAAGAAATGGGACAACTTGAGATGCATGTGCCTTTTAAACCTGGTTTGATGACAGTGCAAGGACCCAAAGGAGACGTGCCATGATTTTTAGAACTCAAATGAAGTGTCCCAGGGCTGTTTACACATTCCATGGCATGTACCTATCCATATTTCCCACAGTCTATATTAATTTGGCATAGGATAGGAGTACCTAGATTTTCATCTGAAAGGCGGTCATAGATGTAGTGACCAGCCGTGTCCAGAAAACATAGGTAGATGATAAATGCTCCATATATTGTAGTGTTATTTCAAAATTCGGCTGATAGTGGAAATGTTGGTACTTCTGTATATTTTATTTTACATTTGTATGCAATTGCTGTTTGATTCATAGTATAAGGGAGAGGTTGTCATAATGGTTAAGGTCCTTACCTCACAGATGTAAAGAATAGGGTTTGATTCTGAACTCCAGTTGTTGGCTAGGAGTGTAACAGTCTGCAGACTGATGGCCTAGTATTTTCCTGTGGACCTTATCTGTTTTACAATGCAAGGCTTGAACGCAAACCTAGTTCAGCATTATGATTAAGCATAGGTTCCACTAGTAATGTTGTTCAGCTTTTCCCAGTTAGGGGTCACCACAGTGGAACTCCAGTCCGCTAATGATTGGCAGTGGATTTTGATGGTGCAGAGTTGCTAGCCCAATACCCAACTTTCAGAGAAGGCACACCCATTCACGCACTCACCTACCTGCATGTCTTTAATAACGTTGCTCTATTGCGGGGATGACATGCAGACTCCTCACAGAAGGCACTCCAGCCGAGAATCCAACAGGGAACCTCTTGCTGTGAGGCGACAGTGCTAACCATTGCACCACCGCAGCACTTTACTGAGATCTGTAATTATACCAAGGCAAAGGGACAGCCACCTTGAACGTAACCTGTTAGGGGGCGTGATTGGCAATTGCCACTAAGATGCAAATGCAGTACTGGTATTCATTTATGAAGATGCAGCTGATATTGTGGCTTCTGAATGCATTTAGCTTGATAGTAACTGTGGCAATTAGGTTGCATAAACATTTTTACTGTTCTCAGTTTTTATTTATTTTTTGCCCTAACCTTCAGGTTGAGGGTGAGACAGTGAGGACTGCCCCAAGATGCAATTTGACATAGCTACAGCTCTGGCTTTGCTACATGAGAACAAATTCCTTGACATGAGGTTACATGTGCTGTCTGAGCATAGCATCCAGATATTCTTCATGTTTCACTGTTGCAGTCATTGCATTTGGGTAATCTGCTTGCAGGTTGCCCTCAGTCGGCCTGATTAACAAGGTCTTGGGTCCTTCGTCGGTTGCTGTCCCTTTTTCCATGACGTCAGGTCATCAGGGGTATAAAACATACAGCCAATGCCGTTACATCAGTCTTTCTTGCAGTGCGGTGTCCGAAGCAGTTCACAAGTGCCGGTCGGCCGACTCGTGAAATTTTCGTTTGAGTTTCAGAACCGCAGTCTTAAACTAAAAGCTAAGTACCCCATTGGGGAAACTTTTTCTTGCTCCTTACCAAGGTCTAAAAGTTAATAATTGCATTACTTGTGGAAAGCAAATACCACTGTATTCCTTGCCTAGGCTCTGACCATGATGTACCTTGCTGTCAGTTTTTGTGTTTTATTTAATCGGCACGCTATCTGTCTTCTGTATATTTTTGCCTCTAAATATTTTGGTTCTCTGTTAATTATCCAGAAATGTCAGTTAGCCATCCGACTACCAGGATTCCGAAAAAATGCAAAGATAAAGACAGGCTGCTGAGGTCCAAAACTGCAGATGATGCTTCTCCTAAGCCAGTCGCCAGTTCACTGGCACTGTGAGCTGCTTTTGCAGCCCCCGCTACGTCTGATTCGCAGACCTTTACTGAGACCCATTTGGAGTCCGGTATGCTGCGAGATACTACAACTATGGAACCTGTGGATGTCTCTACCTTGGATGGGTCTGGAGCCGCTGTTCAGGCACCAGCTTCTGAGGGTGTATTCAGGCTTATGGACTTGCATATTAAATCAACGCCGCTTTTATCACTAAGGCATAAATCTCGATCCATGTCTTAAAAAAAAACACCCAGGCCACATGCTCAGGCCTCTATGCCTAAAAAAAAATGATAAAAATGGCTGAAGATCTAATAACTGTAATCCGGGGTAACCAACCCTCCCTCCTAAGAAGCCTAGGGCTGAGCTTGACTATGAATCTTCTGATCAGGATTCTGTTTTTTCTGACTATTCCGATGACCTGGATTTGTCCTTACCTACTTATGACCTACTTATGAGGATTCTGATGCAGAGGACTCTATTCCCTCTGCTGCCCCTCCTGAGGATTTTTCTTTTGGGGAAACCATACATACTCGGAGCATTTTCACTGGGAAAGCCAGGAATTTTCTGATTCAAAAAAGAGGCTTGGGGATTTCCTTCTCCTACCTCAGCATAGGCCTTTGGCTATTCCTCATGTACTAGACATTGCTGATGCTTTCTCGGAATCCAGTTTGGCCCCTGATTCCCTGTCTCCTGCTCCCAGTAAACCTGACTGACACTACAGGGTCCCTGAGTCCCACAAGTTCCTTTTCAAAAATCCTATTGCAGACCCAGGGACTACAGGGGTCCAAGGGCATTAAGGCTTCTACTGCTAAAAATCCTACCTGTTCTGATCTACTCCACGGCACTGGATAGATGGGGTAAAAAGGTTTACACTTCAGCAACCTTGGCCATTAGAGCTTTAACCAGTTTCATATGTTAAAATATCAGCAACATGTTACTGGACTGCTTGAACAGAAAATGATACCGGACTGTGTGGAAAATAGACTTATAGGATTTAATGTATTCTGCTGAACAAGTTGGAAAACATACTTTGCAATGTGGTTTTGATTCTTTAGAGGCCTCTTGCAGGGCTGCTGTTACTGGGTCTGTGCTTGGAAGGCATGCTTGGCATAAGGAGCAATCTTTGTCTGATCATGTTAAAGCTAAATTGTTGGATGCTCTTTTAAAATGGGACTGCCTGTTTGGCAACAAGGCTGAAGTTCTTAAAAAGATGGAAGATTAAGCTAAATCTATGCAAACTGTTAAAGATTTTGTTACAAGTTCAGCCTCCTAGATTTAGTAGGCACTGGCCCTCTAAAAATTCGTCCTTTCCAGCCCCTTCCAGGTCTTCTCAAGCCAAACCCAGACAGCAAAAAACCCAGGTTTCAATCCCAGGGGACTCAGAACTAAGCAGTGGGGGGGGGGAGGCCTCCACTTCCAAGTCTGGGAATAACAAGGACCCCCTCCCCATGGTAAACTGTCTCAAGGACTTCCTTTTAAAATTTACAAGCACTTGTCTTCTGACTGCCCCTTCAGGAGGGAAAGATTGCTCTTCATGCAAAGAACTGGGAACTCATTACCCAGGACAAATGGGTTTTAAGTAGTGTCCCAGGGATACAGATTTCACTTCCACATGTTGCCACTGCCAAATGGGTGGCAGGACCTATCCCCAAATCAGTGGGCAGAGGCTCAAAAACAAGTGCTTTCTCTCAAGCATGGGTACTATTCAACTGGTACCAGAAGAGGAAAAGGGACAAGGTTTCTACTCAAGACTTTTCCAGGTACCCAGAAAAGACAAATCATGGCGTCCTATCCTGGACCTGTCTACTCTGAACACCTTTCTGGAGATTCCAAAATTCAAGATTCTGACTCTTCACCACTTCCTATGCTAGGCAAAGACGCCTGGTTGGCATCACTAGATTTAAAAGAAGCATACCTGCACATCCCAATCAGGGAATCTTGCAGAAGATACCTACGCTTCAAAGTAGGCTACATGCACTATCAGTTCTCTGCACTGCCCTTTGGCTTATCTACTGCACCCAGGTTATTCACAAAGTGCCTAGCTCCAGTTATTGCATTTTGCAGGCAAAGAAGTATTCAAATATACCCATACCAGGATGATTGTCTAATTCAGGGAGAAAGCCAGGACATACTTTTAAATCATCTGGCCTTTGTAAAAAGGGTTCTAACTTGTCTGGGATACACTCCAAATGAAAAAAATCACACCTGGTACCCTGTCAACAAATTACATTCCTGGGAGCAAGCTTAAATACAACTTCCCAGATGGTTTACCGCATGCCAGAAAAGCAAATTCATTTGACAACTTAATTCAAACAAGTGGCCACAAAAACCCTGCTATCTGTAAGACAAATACTGCAAGCCTTTGGGGTTCATGGCCTCCTGCATTCTTCTAATTCCATATGCAAGACTGCATATGAGGAAACTACAGTGGTATCTAAAAAGCCTATGGATTCAACATTCTCACAGCCTAGAAATAATGATTCCTATCATACCTTGCTTACGCCCTAGGGTTCCTTTGGTGGGCAGAGGTCTGCCACCAAAACAAGGGACTACCTTTCACACCACCCCCTGCCACCCAAACTCTAACAGATGCATCAGACTATGCATGGGTCACTCACCTGGCAGGGAAGTGCATTCAAGGCAAATGGAACCCAAGTCAAATACACCTGCATATCAATCAAAAAGAAAATGTTAGCTGTACAGAATGCTCTGACAGCCTTCAAGGACTACATTCTTCCAGGACAACTAATGGTAAAAATGGACAACACCACGGTTGTGTGGTACATAAGCAGGGGGGGGTACACAATCTTACTCTCTCTGCAGACTAGCCATGGCATTGTGGAACACAGCCTTGAGCTACCAAGTGCACCTACAAGCTCAATTCCTGCCAGGAAAATTAAATACACTGGCAGACTGACTAAGCAGAAACCTCATGGACCCACATGAGTGGAAACTGGAGCCAAGGATTTTCAGCATGTTGACAAGTGAATGGGGGAGCCCAGATATATAGACGTGTTTGCCTCCCCCCCCCCCCCCAGAACTACCAATTGGACAAATTTTGCACAAGGGCTCCCTACAAACAAGCCTGGAAAGTGGATGCTCTGTCCTTCAGCTGGAAAAACTGATCAGTCAGTCTATGCCTTCCCCCCTCTGCCTCTGCTCTCCAAAGTACTACTAAGTCAAACAGGACAAATCAAGGATGATTTTGATTGCTCCAGATTGGCTGTGCTAACACTGGTGTACCCCCTCCTGTGCAGTGTCACTGTCATCTCCATGGCACCTGCCTCAGAATCTTTCCCTGCTGTCTCAGCAGGAGAACCAGATTCTGCACCCTCAGCTTCCAACACTGAAACTTGCAGCCTGGCTAATTACTTAAACTCTCCCTTACCATCCCTCAGCAAACCTGTGATGGATGTCATCTTAGAGGCAAGGAGGCCTACTACTAGACAATCTTATGCTGAAAAATGGAAAAGATTATGTGCCTGGAACCAGTCTCAAGGGATGAGCACAGCAACGCCCAATTTACCTTAGATTTTACAATACTTAACTGAGATGCTTCACAAGGGCCTGTATTTCTTCCATTTAAAATCCATGCCTCAGCCATTTCAGCTCATTATAACACAGAACATACCCTCTTCTCTCATCCACTGCTCAAGCAGATGTCCTTCAAGAATGCAACTGCAGTCATAACATATGGGTTGTCCTGCCTCAGGCAGCCCTCGGTCGGCCGAATTCCAAAGTCTGGGTCCGGCGTCGGCTGGTGTCGCCTCCTCTCCGACGTCACAACGGCTGGAGTATAAAGGCATCGGCCGACGCCATTTTCTTCAGTCTTTCTTGCCGCGCGGTGCCCAAAGCAGAAGCAGTTCGCAAGTGCCGGTCGGTCAGCTCCTGTGTTTCAGTACGAAGTCATCTAAAAGCTAAGTACCCCATTGGGGAACATTTATTCTTGCCTCAGCCGATGTCAGAACAAATTGAGAAAGTTAATAATTGTTTGTCTTGTGGTAAACAAATACCTCATAAGGACTTCCATTCTCTCTGCCTTCCTTGCCTGGGCCCAGACCACAACGTCTCGGCCTGTGCTTGCTTTAATAAGCGCACTCTCAGGCGCCGGGCAGAATTCGCCAAGGACTTTTTCGGTGAATCTTTTGCGTATATCATGCCGTCGGATCAACCGACAA
Source organism: Protopterus annectens (assembly GCF_019279795.1). Taxonomy (NCBI): domain Eukaryota; kingdom Metazoa; phylum Chordata; order Ceratodontiformes; family Protopteridae; genus Protopterus; species Protopterus annectens. The sequence continues at coordinate 127,712,065 of NC_056747.1, read as the reverse complement.
CCCAGTCTGCTAAAAAACGCAAGGACCAGGACCGACATCCTCAGTCCGCGTCCACTACCGATACTACTCCTAAACCCTCTGCTAGTGCTCTGGTCCCTTCGGAAGTGGTAAATCAACCGCTCCAGGCTGATGACACAGCGCTAACACGACCTTCGGTCTCTGAGATCTCTCTGGTGCCGGTTGATTTTCCTCCGGATACCGAAGTTCTGGATCTACCCGACACCATTTCTGTGGACAAGGTTACGCCTGCACGTGGGGCTGCTAGGCCTCCAGTATCCATGTCCATCAAGGCCTTTGCACGTGCCAAGGCTGCCAGTCAGGCCAAGGCCCATCCTAAACCTGCCCAGGCCCCTACATCTGATAAGCAGATCATGTCCCTGGCTGCAGATGTTATTTCCCTTATCAGGGGGTCTCAGCCTCATCCGGACAGGGGTTCTCAGCCACCTGCAGAGAAAAGGCCTAGAACTGAGCAGGCGGACGACCTCTCTTCGGATGAAGCCTCTGGGGATTCTGAGCATTCTGATACCCAAGAAGAATCCTTCCAGGCCTACGAGGACTCTGATGCTGAGGAATCAATTCCCTCTGCCTCCCCTCCAGAGGATTTCTCATTTGGTGAAGTCCTGCATTCCATGAGGGAACATTTTCAATGGCAAGGTCAGGAATTCTCCGACTCCAGGAAAAGGCTTTATACCTTCCTCAAGCTTCCTCAGCACAGACCTTTGGCTATTCCACCAGTTATGGATGTTTTGGATGATGTTTTCTCTGACTCAAGTGCTAACCGTGATTCTCTTCCTCCTGCTCCTCTCAAGCCGGACAGATATTATAGGGTCCCTGACACTCTCAAGCACCTTTTTAAGGCCCACTCTGTGGATCTAGAAACTATTTCACAGGGCCCCAAGGGAGTGGCTTCCTCCTCTGCCAAAAACCCACTACCAGCGGACAGAGAAGTAAGGTCCCTGGAGAGATGGGGTAAAAAAAGTATATACCTCTACTACCCTAGCCATGAGGTCACTTAACTGCCTTTTTCACATGTTTCAGTACCAAGATTTACTCCTGGATGATTTACAGAAAAAGTTAGCCTCTCCTGAGCCTATTGATAAAAAGGCGTTGCAGGATCATATACATAACACTCAGCAGGTTAATAACCATTTTCTGCAGTGTGGTTATGATGCACTGGAAGCTTCATGTAGGGCAGCTATGACTGGGGCTGTGATATGTAGACATGCTTGGTTAAAGGATCAGCCTTTGCCTGACCATGTAAAGTTACTGGATGCACCTTTGGAAAAACAGAAGCTTTTTGGTGCTAATGCACAAGATGTATTGAAATCCATAGAGGAAAAAGCAAAGTCAGTACAGACAGTCAAGGATTTCCTTCAGGTTCAGCCACCCAGATTCAGCGGAAACTGGCCCTCAAAGAATTGGTCCTTCCCCGGGTCTGACAAGTTTCAAAGGGGAAAAGGCAGACGTGCCCGAGGTAGAGGGCAATACCGAGGATCTTACAGGGGCCACCAATGGCAACCTCCAAATCAAAGAAGTGGTGCAGACAGTTCAGCTGCACCACAAGGACAATCACAATGACTTGACTTTCGTACCGCCTACAAAGGTTCAGAGAGAAGCACCTTTGGGTGGAAAATTATCCTTATTCTCACAAAACTGGCATATCTTAACCAAGGACAACTGGATTCTGGATTTGATAGACAAAGGTTACAGATTCCACTTCCACACATTACCAATAAAGCAAGGCATGCCAAACCTTCCACATCATCAAAGGGCAGAGGCACTCACTCAAGTTTCCAAGCTGTTAAGTAAGGGTTCCTCCTCAGGAGCAAGGCCAGGGATTTTATTCAAGACTGTTCCTTGTTCCAAGAAAAGAAAACAAATGGAGACCCATACTGGACTTGTCAACTCTAAACACATTTCTCATTGTGCCAAAGTTCAAAATGCTGACGTTGCAGCAACTTCTTCCCATGTTGGGAAAGGGGTCTTGGCTGGTCACTCTGGACCTCAAGGAGGCATACCTGCATGTCCCAGTCAGACAAAGCTGCAGAAGATACCTCAGATTTCTTGCAGGGACAGAGCATTATCAATTCTCAGCATTGCCATTTGGCTTATCTACTGTGCCCAGAGTGTTCACAAAATGCCTGGCATCAGTAGTGGCACACTGCAGACTGCAGGGGATTCAAATATACCCCTACTTGGACGACTGCCTCATACAAGCAGACAACAAACAAACCTTAAAAGAAAATTTGGACTATGTCATGCATTTACTGCAGGCCTTTGGATACACAGTCAACATTCAGAAGTCAAAACTACTGCCATCCCAACAGATTATCTTCCTAGGAGCCAAACTGGACACAGAAAACCAAATGGCCTATCTCACAGAGGAAAAACAGCAGCATTTACCAGAGTACTTCAAAGGCCTAGCAAAACTCTCCCAGCTGACTGCAAGGAAAATCCTGCAGGCCCTGGGTTTCATGGCATCTTGCATCCTTCTGATACTTTTGGCAAGACTTCATATGAGAGAGCTGCAATGGTATTTAAAAAACTTATGGTCCCAACACAGCCAAAGCCTAGAGGACATAATCCCACTTATTCCATGTCTGCAAAAGGAATTTTTATGGTGGGCTCAAGCCAGTCAGCTAAACAAAGGCATGTCTTTCAACAGACCTCAAGCAGGCCAAATGATTACAACAGATGCCTCAGACCATGGATGGGGGGTGCATATGGAGGGCAGATGCATTCAAGGTCTTTGGACGCCAAAGGAAAGACATCTACACATAAACCAAAAGGAGATGTTGGCAGTGATACATGCAATCGAGACTTTCGAAAAATCACTACAACAAGGACATTTGCTAATAAGGACAGACAACACCACTGTCATGTGGTACATAAACAAGCAGGGAGGCACTCATTCCTATCCCCTCTGCAGACTAACAATGCTTCTCTGGGAAAATTCCCTGAGCCTGAAGATACATTTACAATCCCAGTTTGTACCAGGCAAAGACAATGTACTGGCGGACAAGCTGAGCAGAAATTTCATGGATCCACATGAATGGATGCTGCACCCTCACATTTTCTCTCAACTGACAAAGACATGGGGAAGACCGGACGTAGATCTTTTTGCTTCCCACTTGAATCATCACCTGGAAAAGTTCTGCACAAGGACTCACCATCCTCTAGCCTGGAAAACGGATGCTCTCTCCTTCAGCTGGAATTCTCTAAAAATGTATGCATTCCCTCCTCTACCTCTGCTGACCAAGGTGATACTGAAGATCAAAGCAGAACAACCAACGGGCATCTTGATAGCTCCAGACTGGCCAAGGCAACACTGGTACCCATTGCTATTGACCATAACTCGGACCAAACCATGGCCTCTGACCCTATGGCCCCTGCTCCTAACACAACACAATTACAGGACTGTACATCAAGACCTGAAAACATTACATCTGACAGCATGGAGGCTACCATGACTTCTCCACCTAACTCTTTTTCCAAATCAGTTCAAGAGATCTTGCTGGAAGCACGCAGACCTTCCACCAGAAAAACCTATTCAGCCAAGTGGAAGAGATTCAGCATCTGGAATGCCAACAGGGGTCGGGACACGGCATTACCGAGTATTCCTCATATTAGAATACTTGGCAGAACTATTTCATACTGGACTCTCATTCTCTTCAATAAAGATTCATGCCTCAGCAATCTCAGCAAAATACAACTGTGACCCTCCAGTGTTTTCTCATCCTCTGCGAAGACAGTTTCTAAGAGGGATAAAGAATATCAAACCTCCCAGAAAACAGCCCGTTCCTGCATGGGACCTCAACTACGTATTGGAAAAATTAACTCTTCCTCCATTTGAGCCAGCAGCAACTTCAGAAATGCAATTTCTTTCATGGAAGACTGTCTTCTTATTGGCAGTCACATCTGCAAGAAGAGTTTCTGAGATACAGGCACTCATGGCAGTGCCTCCCTTTCTCATTTTTCATCAAGACAGGGTTTCTCTAAGAACCAATCCTACATTCATGCCAAAAGTTATTTCCAGGGTGTCTCTAAATCAAGCTATTCACCTGCCTACATTCTTCCCCAATCCTCAAAATAAGGGGGAAAACTACTGCATACTTTGGACATACACAGACAACTACATTACTACTTGGACAGAACTAAGGCCACCAGAAAGTCTGACCAACTGTTTGTAGCCTATGCTGCTGGAGTACAAGGAAAGGCAATCTCCAAACAAACAATTTAAAAATGGATTGGACATTGCATCAGATTCTGCTATTCTTTCCATGGAAAAGGTGTGTCAGCCAATATTAGGCCACATTCCACCAGAGCTATAGCCACTTCCACAGCTTTCATAAGAGGAGTGGCAACAAAGGACATTTTAGAGGCTGCTACATGGAGCTCCGTGCATACATTTACCAAGCACTACAACCTGCCCTTATACTCCAGATCCCGAGCAGGCTTTGCTTCGGCAGTCCTGCAGGGGATTTTAGCTACACCATCCTTATCATAGTTCCATCCACCCCCAGCTTGGCTATGGTATTCAACCCATATGTTATGACTGCAGTTGCATTCTTGAAGGACATAGTACAGTTTTGTACCTACCATAAATGTAGATGTCCGATAGATATGCAACTGCAGTCGGATTTTCCCACCCTCCTACCCCTCTGTATCCTTCTTTTTGTGTCCCTACCCCTTTTCCCATCAGCTGGGGGTATTTCCTATGGTGTATCTGTTTATTGCTGTTGTGCATGTTTGGGATTATTTTTATCCATTTACCAAATTTAGCCTTCCTAGGAGGGCACCTGGCATCTGGGGCAAGAAACACTGAAGAAAATAGCGTCGGCCGATGCCTTTATACTCCTGCCATTGTGACGTCGGAGAGGAGGCGACACCAGCCGACACCAGACCCAGACTTTGGAATTCGGCCGACCGAGGGCTGCCTGAGGCAGGACAACCCATATGTTATGACTGCAGTTGCATATCTATCGGACATCTACATTTATGGTAGATACAAAACTGTACTTTCCTCAGAGGGGCCACAAATTTGAGACCACCCAGGAGAGCTCCAACCCCAGCCTGGGACCTTAACTTTGTATTGGAGAAACTCACTCTACCTCCTTTTAAGCCAGCTGCTACTGCAGACTTGAAATTTCTTTCTTTGAAAACGGCTTTCCTTTTAGCAATCACTTCAGCTAGAAGGGTATCTGAATTACAGGCCCTTATGGCACTGGAGCCTTCCATCATCTTTCATGCGGACAGGGTGTCACTCAGAACCAATCCATCCTTCATGTCCAAGGTGGTATCCAGTGTGGCTCTTAATCAGTCCATTCATTTGCCAACCTTTTTTCCTAATCCACAGAACAAAGAGGAACAGATACTGCATTCCTTGGATGTGCACAGACAACTTAGATTCTACTTGGACAGAAACCTTAAAGAAAATCTGAACTGCTGGTAGCATTTGCTGCAGGGGCAGAGGGGAAGGCTATTTAAAAACAAACAATTTCTAAATGGATAAGCCATTGCATTAATTTCTGCTATAAGCACCATGGAAAACCTATCCCCCAGGGGATCAGACCTCACTCCACCAGGGCTGCATCTACTGCTACAGCCTTTCTCAGAGGTGTTCCTACCAGGGCCATCCAAGAAGCCGCTGCCTGGAGTTCTGTACTTACTTTCACCAAGCATTATCATTTGCCAATTTTCTCTAAATCCAGAGCTGACTTTGTCACTGCAGTCTTGCAGGGCCTTATAGCTGGCCCTAATGCTTTTTAAACTCCTCCCAACCATAGCTTTGGGAATCTACCCAAATGTAATGACTGCAACAGTGAAACACGAAGAACATAGTACAGTTATGTACACTTACCATAAATGCAGATGTTCGAGTGTATTCACTGTTGCAGTCCTGGTTACCCTCCCTCCTGCCCCCTAACTTCTTTTGGCTATACCTCTACTTTCCTTTACTATGCTTAAAAGCCTTTTTGGTGTATTTGCTTTTTTGTTGGAGGTATACCTTTGTGTTTTTATGTTTAATTGCTTCCCATTAGGGGAGCATCTGACATCTGGGGCAAGAAAAAGTGATGTAATGGCTTCGGCTGCATGTTTTATACACCTGACATCATGGAAGAAGGGACCGGCTGAGGGCAACCTGCAAGCAGCTTACCCAAATATGACTCCAACAGTGAATACACTTGAACATCTATATTTATGGTAAGTGTACACAACTGTACTTTACTGGGTATGGACCTACCTTGCAGTGACATGTATAGATCAGTGTCAGTCTTCTTACATTACAATGCATCTTTAATTGTTTTTGGGCATTCCATATTGCTATGCGACTGCTTTTTACAGTTAAAGCTTTTACATGGAACTCTGTCTCCAAATCAGAGTTCCCTGTTGTACCATGGTTAGAGTTCTTCAAGCAGCTTACCTTGAGCACATAATGCAGCTTCAGGTAAAGGTAGATCATGTCACACGTTTTAAGTGACCTTCACAGTAACATTATCGGAACTGCAGCAAATCCATGACATGTAAAGTTTGCCTTCAATATAAACATGCTTGCAGACATGATACAAAACTTGTCTATTAATGATGCTCTGGGTACTTTATTTTCTCAGATGTCTTGTATTAGCACACTGCTGCAATGAACGTTGAAACAGGAATCTAGTATGTGGCTACACCTTGTGCTCAAACATTTCTCACAGTAACCTAGACTTTGATGCTCTGTTTCCTTACTGGATGAACTGTAGACCCATTTAATAAAATTTAAAAAGAAGTACCCCATCTGTGTCGGATATCTGCATTGATTTTCTTTTTAGCAGAAAACATTAGTCTGGGAATAGGAGTACACTCATTTCTCCAAAACAAGCACCTTCATCTTAACTTCAAGCACAATTTCCTTGTAAAATGTAGCTGCATATCAGGCTGTTGGGTGTTAAATCCTGCCCCCCCCAATGAGGAATACCATGTCGTCTAAAACAGTTCCCTAATCACATCTTTTCTTGAAGCATGAGACCCATGTAGGATTATGGGCTTAGTGATGTGGTTGCTTGTTAGGTCTCATTCGGACATACTGCAACTCCAGGTACTCGCATACGACCCTAACTTTTACCACATGTTAGTGGGAGCATTCGTCAGGCTTTCAATTGTAGTTGGTGCACAAGCACACACATACACACCCCCGTTATACTGTTATCTGGACTAATAGCACAAATCCTGTGCTGGCTGGGTTGTGCCTTGTTCACGAGTTTGCTTTTTGAGTATAGGTAACAGTTTGTCTCAAGCTGTACAATGCACAGTGCAGGTATCAGTAACAGTTTTCTCCGGCATTATCTAATGTTTCAAGTGCTCGTGTAGGGCTCCCACTAAAACTCAGTTAAATATATAGATGTAGAAGCTATCTACTTCGAACTTGCCGATTTATTTATTGAATGGTTCTGATGAAGTCCAGATTGAAACAGGACGAAAGCACTTGACTATTACATGTTTAACTAGCAAATATTTGTTTTGTTTTTACTTTGTTCCATTCAATAAATAAATCAAGTTTTAAATGGAGCACTTGATTCCTGGTTGGTCATTTGACTGCTGCATGGGTGTATGCTTTTGTGGATTGTTATCTAATGTTTCACTTGATGCTGTGCTGTAAATTGCAAGTCTGTTGGTTTTGGAAATATTAATGTGCTTATGGAAATATCTTTCAAAATATTTCACAATGAGGCTATCGATAACATGTAGCATGTAGCAGTTATAAAAATTTGAACATGGATATGAAAATATGAATAACATGGCAAACAGTGGTTAATGTCTCCACAGCAGTGCAGCCACTGTTTACAATCTTAGTGGCATTTTGTATCCTGCACTTTGCCCTTTCACATATTGCTGAACCAGCGCCTTGTGCTAATGCCATGATCCAGACCCTCATCCCCTCAAGGGAAGAGCAAAAAAAAAAAAAAACATGACTTGTAATTAAGCATATCACTACAATGTAGCAATTGGCTTATTACAATTGCATCCACACCCACTAGTCCATTGAAGAGCAATAACTACAATGTAGTGATTGGCTTATTACAGAACCACACCCCACCCTCCCAGCTCTTCCATTGAAGAGAAAAAAATAAAAAACACTTCATAATAAGTGGATTGGTATTGGCTTACTACAGTCAGATCCACTACCAGCCACCCCAGCTCTTCCCTGAAGAGCAAAAAAAAAAAGTTTCAGCTACTGGTACACCAGCTGAGTCCATCCATCCATCACTAGGAGTCCAACCATAAAACCCTTCAATGATGAAACTTTCAAATCCACAAGATTCTTTCTCAACACAACATAAAATCAACAATGTTAGTCTTTATAAATATAAAATGCCAGCTAGTCATGTTTGAAATCCAGTAATTTGACCAATAATTAAAATGCATTGCATAAATAATACCTAAAGCATAGTCTAAAAAGCATTTTAAGTTATATTACAGCATATGTATAAGCCTGAAACACATACAAAGCATATAAAAATATGTAATACAAGAATACATACTAAATAAATAAAAGAGCATGTAAAAACATATAGAAGGCATGTAACAAAATTCCATTTCTTACATAGGTACGTTTCTTAAGTAATGGTTGTATGCTATTCTTACTATTTAGACCTGGAAGTTTGTTTGCTCTAAAGAAATGTATTCAGCCGTGTCAGTATCATTTACAAGATTATCCGTCTTTTTTTTTTTTTTGCTTACAAATTCTTTGTAAAACCTTAAATTTAAAAGAACCTTACATTTAAAAGAATGTTCAGTATGTAAAACCTTAAATTTAAAAGAACCTTACATTTAAAAGAATGTTCAGTACTGAACTGCATAATGTGTTTAAGAGCATTAGTTTATCTGCCTGTGAATCTCGGACATATGAGAACCAATTCTTTCTTTACATTTTTGGTTAGTTTTACCTATGTAAAAACATTCACATCTTGCACAGTTCACAAAGTGTATCACATTTTATGTTAGACAATTTGCTGAAGCTTTATAAAGGGCTCCTTTGTTACTGGGTGTATACATTCCTTATCTAAACTAATATATTGGCAAATAGACACAATTATGGCAGAGGACAGTTCCCTGTTTACTAAAAGGAAAAATTCTTATGAGAATCAAATACGGTCTTTGTTTTAAGTTTCAATCCTTTTTATAAATAAAATGTGGTTGTATTTTAATTTCACTTACATTTGGGTCAAATTTCAAAATAAACCAATTTTTTCGTAGTATCTGTTTAATAAAGTTTGTGTGCCTATTGTACTTTGTGACGTATCCCATGCAGTATTTACTGTTATGCTTAGCTTTCCTCATTACTCCCAGTATTCCTTCTAACATTCAGTAAGTAGGGTGCACCCAGATCTTCACGTTTAGAAACAACATGGTTCCTAGTCTTTTCTGACAGTTGTTTATTGTATCCTCTAGTTACAAAGTTTGATGTCATGCTATCTCTTGCATAAAACATCACCTTCTGTGTTGAGCCTGCTATCCCTCAGGAATTAGCTATGAACAACACTGCATACTATCATAATGAACATATTGTGTTGACTGAACTTTTTTTCTGTAAATGTGCACATTAAAACCACCATTGCTGAAAGATGCATCAGTGTCTAAAAAAAAACTAATCTTATCTGTCAAGCTGTTGACATAAAAGCATAAAAAATCTGTAGTGCTCTGTAAATCAACAACAAACTGATGTAATGAGTTCAAATTTCTGGCCCAAGTAAAGATTTCCACAAATCTTTTATAGAATACTAAATTACTATTCAAATATTCTGTATCAGTACCATAAATATGCATCTCTTCCCATCTAGTGAAAAATGTTAGCGTAACTATTTGCAGTGGGGTACCCATAGCTACCCCCAACTGCTGATGAAAGATCTCATTAAACATAAAAATATTGAGGACTATATCCAACATTCAACAGCAAAGTTCTATTTTCTCAGTTGAGAAATTACTATGTTTACATAGAAATTCTCTCAAGAACTCTACCTAATTCATTAAGAATAATCATGAAGACAGACTTTGTCCATTGTGACTAAGATAATGTTCATTACTTTGTCCATTCATATAATTGAAGCAAAAAGTCATTTGTATCTTACATAGGACACTTGCTGTACATTAACAAATAATGAAGCTGTTCTTCAAGAAGCTTACAAATGGGGGTGGTTACCCACTGACCACCAGATACTATTGGTATCATTGGTGGTACCTCAGTATTATTTTTGGTAAACCATAAATTGTTGGAATTCTGCTGTAATAGATTTATTCATAAATAAATCCTACAAAAAGCCTTTAACTCTAAATATTACTTCATTTCTTGTTGCTGAAGTAATCCTTTTAAATGTGACAGAATCATCCAGTAATAAGTACATACACTCAGTATACTTAGTGTCCATAACAGTTTTTGCACGCTTATCTGCTTTTTATTATAATACCTTCCATACTCATGAACTTCTGTAATGCCTGTCTTTGTTCAGCACTAAGATTATAATATTTACTTTTACTGGCAAAAAATAAATCACACTGCTACGTTTCAGCTTATAACCAAAATCTGAGTTAGATGAAGCATTTTTTATATAACAGTTTTAAATCAAGATTGTGCATGAACAGTCTCAGCTCTGTAAGTGCATCATTAAGATTACCTTCTGTAGAAGGAATAAAGGATAAACCTTTATCAAGTAGGGAGAGCTCTTAATTACCGAACTGAACACTAGACAAATCCAATACAGTCATTCCTATGTCAGTTATTTCTTTTGTGACCGTGTTGTGGGTCCTATCTGCGAGGAGGTTTTGGTGCCCATCTGTGTTCTTGGTGTCAGTTCTTCTTTAGTTGATTTCGATCTCTGTTTCATGTTCCTGGTTTTGCTGCAGCCAAGTGGTGTCTGTTGAATATGTAATGGCAGCTGAAGCTGTTTCTCTAAAAAAATGCTCATTATTTCCTTATCAGTTGTGAAGTAATAGATGAATTATTTGAAGAAACATTCGTTCAAGGAAGCATTTAAATTAGCTGTTTCATTTTGTCCAGTTCCATTTGTTTTACTGCTGCCTTCCTGAGAGTTATCAAAATAATCAAGCTCACTAACAGCTTCTCCAACACAGACAGAAGCAAAGCCTACTTTCCTGTTCCTGCAGTTGGTGCTTCGAAAGCCGTGTATCATGGATAGAACAGGCATTTTGATTTTGTTCAGTAGTTTCTTCTGTTTCATCACTAGATGTTGCTCCACTTATAGGCGAATTATAGTACTGCCATTTTAAAACATTTCCAGCTTTAAAATCATTGTAATCACAAAGTAATTTGTGTTTTTTTTTGTGGATATTAAATTATCTTCAAGGTTTTTTTTTAAACTTTTCAAGCTTGGAATTGTACTCTGTGGCAACAAGAGGGAAAACCTGCCCCTAAAGTACGATCTTGTAATGACTCTTATTTCTGCAGAAAACTCTGCTTTAATATTAGTGAAGAAATCATTCATCATAGTCGTATAATCAGTGCTACGCTTTAAATTCAGCTGTTGCCATTTCTTGAGTAGCACTGTCTATTTATTGCCATATGTTGGCATTTTGGTTATTCTAAGGCCCCTGGGAATAATTCCCATCTGTATACAAGTCAGAAAGCTAAGTCTCTGCCAATGAAAACACTTAAAATGCTCCGTCTTAGTTTGTAACGTGGGTGTAAGTTACAGCAGCTCATTTCTTTCAGAATCAGAAGTAGGTGAAATGGTAATATTCACATGGTTATTAATGTTGTTGAATAGACTCAGTAGGGGGATTATGCCCTACTAACAGGAATTGCTGTAGAGGTTTAGTAGAAAGTCCAGCTTCCATTTTCAAAATGTTAGCTCAAGGAAAAAGTGCAACATGCTGCCAAACTTGACACAAGCCATCAACCAAAGCAAAAACTGTAGCAGGCAGCCATATGAACCCCAACAAGCAAAAGTCAATCCAATAAAAGATAGAGCTACAAGTCCATCTATGAAACACTTTAATGATGAAGCTTTCCAATCCACAAACATAAAAAAAAAAAAAAAAAAAATAGTTTCATCTACTGGTACCCCGACAGATTCCATCCATCCATCAAAAAGCTAGGAGTCCAACCATAAAACACTTCAATGATAACTTTCGAATCCACAAGATTCTTTCTCAACACAACATAAAATCAACGTTAGTTTAAATATAAAATGCCAGCCAATCATGTCTGAAATCCAGTCATCTTACCAGTAATTAAAATGCATTGCATAAATACTACCTAAAATATAGTCTAAAAAGCATTTTATGACATATTAAAACCTAGACCCTGGAACATATACAAAGCATATAAAAGAGCATGTAACAAAATTCCATTTCATACATAGGTATACTTCTTAAGTAATGGTTTTATACTATTCTTACTATTTAGACCTGGAAGCTTGTCAGCTCTAAAGAAATCTATATGTTTGTATTAAGCCATGTCAGTATCATTTACAAATCACCTATTTTTTGCTTATAAATTCTTTGTAAAACCATTTAAAAAGAATGTTCAGTACCAAACTGCATAATGTGTTTACTAAGACCATTAGTCTCTTTTTTTTTTTTTTCCCCTTTTATACTGGACTGAGTTTTGCTTGCTGGGGTTTGTTTGGCTTCCTGCAAGAGTTTTTGGTTTGGTTCCATCTATCCATCTACAACCCCTTTTTCTATATGGTGTCGGGGTGTTACTTCAACAGTGACAGCCAACTAAAGCTGAGCTTTACACTGCTGGGTGGCTAGCCCTGCCACAGTAGTTCTTCCACACCACACCTGTCACTCACATGCAGACCCGTGCCCAATTCATCTACTGCATGTCTTTGGAATGTGGGAGAAAACCGAAGCACGCGGAGGAAACCCACATGAATACAATGAGGACATGCAGACTCCAAATGTGGTGGCACAACAACTGAGTGGCCAGATGCAAGACACTCCCCTCACCCTACCTCCTGCCCCAGCTATTCAGGTCCCATTTCTGTGTCCTGCCCCTGACCTCTAAAACACTGTATTAAAAAAAAAAAAAAAATATATATATATATATATATATATATATATATATTTCTTCTTTTAAACTGTAGCAAATTGTTTGCTACAAATGTAGCAGTTGATTCCATTTATGACCTGCTTGCTCAGGTTTGACTGCAAATGTAATACCGGCTTTTAAAAATGCTATACACTCATGTTTAAGTTAAAACGGGTCTACTACGTAGAGCAAAAAAATATCCTTACTCTCGTAGAATCCCCCTAGCTAACATTTATCTTTTACCCTCTCTTTATGGCTCATCTATTTTAACTAATATCCAGATCTCTCTTAAATCAAAACTGGAGCAAAGAGAGCTAAATTTGCAGCTAACCTGCCATATAAAGCTCATCATTATTCTGCAATACATGCTCTCAGCTGGTTAGAACTCCAAATTCAACTAGCCCGTACACACTTTCTTTTTACCCATAAAATACTATACAACTCATCTACCTGACCTTCTATCACCTTGATACTTCATCGCTGTCTCTCAAACTGCCCTCTGCACTCTCAAGACAAAACCTTGCTTTAAATCTATAAACCAAAACCAAGTTAGGGCAAAGTTTGTACTCACACTGCATATTTAAGCTATGGAACTTTGCCCCAAATTCAATCAGAACTATATCTAACCTCCGTATGTACAAGTCTTCTGTCAAAGAATTTCTCCCTAATTAATGGCTATGGCCATGCACCTCACCTGCATGATCTATATTAAATAATTTACATTCTAACTAACCTAACCTTTCGTCATACTATCTGTCTATACCTTTCAACACCTGCACTCTCACCACTCCAAGAGTAGACTTGTATCTTTTTATTTTTATTTCCTAGCATGGTAGGCTATACTTATAACACTTTTATATTTACTGATTGTATTATTTATTCTTTTTTTTATATCACTGGTGTCTCCTCGTGCTTTATTGTATCCTGTATTCCACTATCAAACTGTATGTATTACGCTTTTTAAATTACATTTGTACTAGTGTTTTATTTGATGCTGTTACTTTCTAAAGCTTTCTCCTCGGGCCTCTGCTGAAAATGAGTATTTATTACCCAGTTGGACTTTCCTGGTAAATGAATGTCAGTAATTAAATAGTGGCTTATTTTAAACTGTATCAAACTGCTTGCTATAAAAGTAGCAAGAAGTTGCTACAATTTGTACATTGCCTGCATGGAACATTACAGTGCTGAGGTTTTAGTTTAAAAAAAAATTTTTTTTTTTTTTTGTAATTTAAACTGTAGCAAGCCTCTGCTACATTTTAGACCACACATGGAGCACTATAGTACTCAGCTTTGACTGCAACACAATACCAGCTGTTAAAAGTCAGAACTGCATTAAAGCGAGATTTTAATCAGCTCACGGTAACCCTCCAACACTTTGTACCTCAGACAGTTGCCCTTTTCACCCCCTGACCTAGATATTACACTGGCTTATTGTATTTCACAGAGGTAGAATACAGGCTGTCCACCAAGCTGATTTGTGTTGATCTTTTAAACTTGGTGGCTTCTAAGGTACCTCCCCTTAATAGTATGAGCAGATAAGATGAGACTGAAAGGAGCTATGAAAGACAAACTTCTAGTGAGCACAGGAAGGTTAAAATGGGACATTCCTCTCATTTGACTGCTGAAGCTTGAGATGCCATCTCTTTCACATCCTTCTTGCTTAGTACTGTATTTTCTGCACTCATCTAAACACCTAAGTAATGGATGAAATGGAAAGTCATCCTGCTAGTTTCATCTCTGTCAGCCTTTTAGCACTAGGTCTCCTAAGTCAGTTTACAAACTGCCTTATTCTCACAGATAATTATTTCATACTCAACACTAATAATTCCATTTATGAAAGATGCAAATACCTAATTAAACTGGGGACCTCGCTCTCAACTAGAAACTTTCTCTGTGAGCTTCATACACCTCCACTACAATCCTTCTCTTATCACACCAAAATGTCTTATGCTGAGGCTGTAAAACAATCACTTCCAGGCCATCCTAGAAACAAAAAGATTGTCTCAGCAAAAACAAGGACACTCATCCACCCCATACATACCTCTTATAAAGAATCACCCTGAGTAAAACTCCAAATCGATCACTTTGAATCACAGCAGGAATTAAAATGTTTTAACAATATGTGACTGTTTTTCAGACACACTGACTCATCATTCACAAGGCTAGATGAGAGAAAAAGAAGGTTACAGTGAGTTGTCTTTCAAGTGCCAGGATCTTTTAATGTTACAAGAACTTTAAAGGACCTAACTCCTGAGAAATGTGACTATGACATGGTAGAGGTACATGTGGGAGTAAAAGACTTAAGCCATAAACCCTAAGGATATGCAGAGAGACATGTCAGAACATTCCATGTATGTTACTAATGGTAAGACACTAGTGCTGAATGGAATTCTTCCTTTACCTGAAATGACTAGATACAAAGAAAAGATAACTGGCTTCAATATTTGATTAAACAGCTAGTGTCATTCCAGTGGGATCTGGTATGTGTCAGCATCAGACAACATACTCAACAGTCCAGGTGCATTATTAAGAATGGCCTTCACATCTCATTTCAAGACTTTAAGAGACTGGCTAATGCTTTTGCTGCCCATCTGATACCTTTTTAGGCAGAGTCCAGTTGATGGAAATTTCTACGTAATTAATATATCAGTCTCAAAATCAGATCACATTAAGGTGGCTCTCCTCAATGCCAGAAACCTAAACAAAACTGCGTGATCTTCAGGTGCTCCTGCATTTGGAAAACATCCATGTTTGCATAGTCACTTAAACTTGTTTTAAATGTAGAGGGAGCTTTTCTTGTCTATTTATGCCCTCAGACCCAACGACAGCTGTGGTAAAGTCTCTGCATATGTCAAGGAACGTATTACCACCAGGCAGATCCCTAAGGATTCAAACTGAACTCAATGAACTGCAGATCACTCCAGATATGATTAATCATCAACTAATAGCTTGATATAGAAGACCTCCTTTATCTTCAGATGATCATGTAAGATTTTTTATTTTAGGTAACTTTACTTACCATTCAATAAACCTGAACCCTACACCTCCATAGTAGGATATGCGCCAAAATTCCTAGACTTAAACATTTTCTTCAGTAGTTGCAAAATAAACTTACTAGAGGACATAACATTCTTGACCTGATTCTTGTAAGTATGGCTGTCTCTTGCACTGGCCCTCTGGTTTATCCTTCCCCAGTGAATTCTGACCCTAAACCTGTGACCTTCTCCTTTAAAAGCTCCTACAGCAAACTCCACTGAGTTTAAGGACTACAATCATGCTAGTCTCAACCTACTCACATATATGACGTCCCTGGTCTTGGCCAGCAATCAAGAAGCCTCAAACCTTACATTGACACCAGTGAGGGACATTCACATGGAACAAAAATACAGTATATCCAGTTGCAGCTTTCTGCACCAAGCACAATTTCCCTTAAAAGCACACAAGTAACATAGTCTTGGGGCTGGGTTTCTCTCTCTCCAGGTCCCCAGTAAGAATTCCCACTGGTACAACTGTAGAATTGAGTCATTAGCTGAGTGTTCCAAGCCAAGTCCTCCCCCACCTTCTCTGTGAAACTAGAGCTTTGTATCCCTATTCCAAGTAGCCAACAATACACATGCACACACACCTGGAAAAGGCTTTCTGCTACTTTTGTCCAGACTATAAGGTAGTTATACTGCCACCAGCCAGCTACTCTAAGGATCTTACAAAGGTACCCAATTACACTGAGTAGAATTAATACTAATACAGAATGGTAGTATTTAACCAATGCAGCAAGGGTTTCAGGAGTGGCCACAGTGTCACCAAATAAATATAAGTACTCCCAAAGGTTAAAATAGTTTCTAAAAGACCAGTCACAGTGAAAAGTTTAAATATATTTAATAATAAATAATAATAGAACATAAAATACTAAATAGCTCTTAATAATAAACAGCAGAGTTTCAAATATTAAAAGTAACACATGGATAGATTCACACAGTTACAGAAAAACAGTACTTAACCGATCTCACTATATTTTCCTGATTGATCTAAAAAATTACTATTCCCCGGTTACTTATTAAAGCAAGACGAGATGAAGTAGGTGAGTGATCCTTCTTTGTCAGGTTTCAAAAATAGACTGCGTTGAGACTTCTGTCTCATCTAGTATTAAAACATAATTTCTTTGTTGGATAACAGAATGACATCACATACATCTGGTCATCTGACTTCTGGTTCCCATTCTTCCCCCTTTACTAGCAACTGAACCAGACTCTAGCACATATGTGTCAATAATACACACACACAGAGCTTAGCTAAGACGTGTTATAGCATCTGGAAGCTATAAAACCATTTTAAAACTTCCATCCTTCCAGGGTAGCAATTAGTTCACCCCTAAGGGCAACATAGTAGGATTCTTAAGTCCTAGTTTTCACAGACATTTTGTCTCTGGCTGCAATCAGAAATGTAAGATACAATCTTTATGGTCTAAAACAGGTAATTTAATTTCAGAATATTTTTCAAAGTTAGCAGGACAGAGATTGTCCCCCTTCTCTTCCAGTATTCTCTGTTACAATATAGTCATTTTAACAGTTACAATACAGTCTAACATACAAGTGTATTTCTTTTATGTCCAGCAGGACCCACTGTTGGTACATTTTTTAACACAAGCAGCTTTACAAATACATTTTCAACACAAGCATCTGTACAAATCAGTTTGATATACAAATGACATATAATTCTTTACAAAACTCCAGGTAGTTAGGCTGGCATATGTTACACATCCACTGCCCTACTTTTCCTGGCATAGGTAGCAATACTTTACATCATTACAGACTGTACCTTCTCTGACCTTAACAGAGCAGCAAGTTTCACTAAGGAATTCTATACCCATTTAGAAAAATGCATAGCGATAGAAGTCCCTACCAGAACAGACTATTGTGGGAAATTCAAAAACAAGCTGCCTAAACAGACTATAAAACAAAAGAAAGAAACTCCTTAAATTAGTATTCCCAAAACCCTGTTTCACAAGCATAATATCCAAAGCATTACAAAAATAAAAAAAAAAATTAACATTATCAGGTCCACTCAGGGAGCCCATGAACTTAGGCTGGCCTCTCAATCCATCTTTACCTATATTAGAAAACTAAAAATCAGTACCCCGCATTACTCAGAACTTATATATAATCACACCTCCCACTCTAACATAACAGATATAGCCAATATCCTTACAAATGAATTTAGTACCAGCTTTATCCCCAAAAACTTCTGTTTAAAGCTCTGAAATATCTGAATCCCTTACTCACCAGATTATCTGTAAAAATCAGTTAATGAAATTGCTAATTAAAACCAAAAAATATTTCTTCTATGGACCTGACAATACACCTGGTTGCATAATTAATAGTATTCAACACGCGCTTGCAGGCCCTATCCATAAACTGTTTAACTGTTGATTTTGTCTCTGAGGAGTAGTACAATGCAATGGTGATGCCCCTGCATAAAAGTGGCCTTACAACTGACTGACAGATAATTACAGCTGTATCACCCTTACAAGCCTCATCTGAAAAGCCATGGAACTTATAACAGCTCAAAATGAGTGATATCAAGAATCTCGTTAGACTTGCCCCCAACAGTCTGTGTTTGTAAAGGATTGATCCTGCCTATTCAACCTGATAAGCTTCTTCAAAAGGGTTACAGAGGCTGCAGGTGGTGGCCATTCAGTGCGTGCAGCATATCTTGACTTGGTCAAGGCCTTCTACACCATTTCCCATGCTGGCATCATACAAAAGCTGAATGGTTTAAATTTGGCTCATATGCGGTAAGATGGATAATAAACTGGCTGAGAGAACCCACATGTGGGTTGCAAGTGCCTCATCAAAAAACAGTATGAAAGTGGCTCAGATCTTCAAGCAGACATCCAAAACCTCTTGCTAAAAAAGGGTTGTTGTTAAGTCAACCTCTGACACCCAAACACTGCAGAATGAACTATCCCTAGTAAACTCTCTTTTGTACTAAAGATGGACTCAAACTAAATGCAAAAAAGTGTAGTGCCATCACTTGTGGTAGACAACTCTTCTTCTCATATTTTGCAGATAACTCATCACTACAAAACAAAAATGTAGTCAGGTACTTGGTTTGATATGTCTCTCTCTTTTAAACATCATGTGGTAATGGTTGTCAGGAAATCCTTTCATTTAACCTAGCTAATTGCCAAATGAATTTCATCAAAGTCTAAGGATGTAGTCACTCACTTATATTCAGCATTGATCAGTTTGGTTAAGTACAATGCCCTGACTAAATGTATCAAACAATGAGAAAGACCCCAAAGTTGTTAAAAGTGAACTTACTTTGTTTCCTGCTGGAAACTTTTGTTAAACTTACCCATCCTTGTAAGTAATTTAGGATCTGATGTTGATAATTTTCATTCTATCCTCAACTATTGAGTACGGATCCAAACCTTTGGATCTGAATCAGCCATTGCTAAAGTTCGCAGCAACCAAATCTCTCTAGCTTCTCCCTTTCCAACAGTGCACCTCCCCCAAATACCTCAGAGCTTGTTTGCTGCTTCTAGCTAACAGAGGTGGTCTACCATCTCTCTCGAGCTGTATGACTTAGATAAGTAACTTTTTGTGTTCTGTTTTTTCTTGTAAATTGTTAATTAGTATTCTCTTAACTTCAATCCCTCCTTTTTACATTGCTGTATTTCTAATTTTCTTTCGTACTTGGTACCTTTTAGATGCTATCATTAGTGTCTCTCCTCCCTTATGACTCTGTTGTAGCCCTTTGCTTACCATTGTTGGTATTTCCTTACCCTCTCTTTCTTGTTAAACAAAGAAAAAAAAATGTCTGTCACACTTATTTCTCTCTTTATAATACCCCTGACATTGTTGCGTTATTGTTTTTTTAGTTTTCATTATGGCCGACAAACATGCAGGTTTTAAAAAAATGTTCTAATGACAAACGTGCAGGTTTTAAAAAATGTTCTAAGTGTGGGCATAAATTGCCAGTTTTTGATGCCCACACTCTGTGTTTATTGTCTGGGCCCTCTTCATTTACAAGAGTATTGCTCAATATGCCAAGGCTTCAATCCTCGCACTCTTATGGAGTGTAACAACAAGTTGCTATTGAAAAGTCTCATTCCTTCATCCTTTGGTGAAAGCATATCTGAGTCACATAAACCAAGATCATCTTCTTCAAAATCTTCTTCATCTGACTCTTCAAGAAACAGAAGTCAAAAGGACCCAGCCTTGACCCCAAATCTGAAAAAATTGAGAGTGCAGGAACATACTACTTCATCAGATTCTGCAAAACCTAAGCAGATTGTCTCAACATTACCAGATCCGACCCTTGCAAAGTCAGATCAGAAGAAAGTACAACTGTCAAACCCTACCTCATTGGATCAGACCCCAACAAAAGCAATGGAGATGCCTATGCTTCCATACACCAGATACTCTCCATCTTGGATCCAGTTCCTGACAGGCTCCCATCACCCTTTTTACAAAGACCAATGTCTCCATCTGTATATTCCACTCCTTCTAGCAGAAGCCTCACAGAAGAAGATGTGGTGAGGAAGGTCCTCATGGTGCAAGGACAGATTGGTTTTCCTTTGGTGCCTACCCCTCTAGGTCAGGTTATCTGACCTTCCACAACACCTCCCTTGTAAATTCCTCCTCTGACACTTTCTGTTACTTCAGAGTATCAGGATCTTGGTTGTCCAGATTTATCAGTCTCGCAACCAAGATTTCCGTATTCTCGTATTTCAAGATCTATTCTGAGGCCTCTGGTCCACTCAGATCTGGAGAGCTCTCAGAACCGAAGTTTGCCTGTCAGATCCTGAGTACAGCATTCTAATCTGAAGTTTTTGGAGCTGTCTGTGCTCCCCGGGGTCTCAACAGTAACAGGTCAGCTCCAGCTTCCACCTCAGGTGAATTTCTGTCAAAGCAGAGAGGGGCAATTATTCAGAAGCTTGTCTTCTCGAATCTGAACCCTTTTTCTGCTCCTTCAAACTCTGCCTCTGAGGCTGCAAAGAGAGTTTTCCCTGCCTCAGCAGATCTGACAGAAGAGCCTTCCCCCTCAGACACTAGACATTCTACCATGTCACAACATCAACAGCCTCACCACCTTTCTCCACAGGGACATCCAGTACCAAACAACAAGGTTCCCTCTCAGGGAATTTTGATTTCCTCTTCTGATACCTCCCCAGAGTGCCCAGGAAGAGGATGTGTAAGAGGAAGCACTTAGACTCCCCACAGGAGTCCATCACTGAAGACACAGATTTTAGATGAAGGCAAAGGGTCTCCACGGTCACCTCCTGAAGATGTCTCATTTGGAGACATCCTAGACATTCTTAAACAGAGAGGTTTCTGGACCCCTTCCAATTCTATATCCAAGGAATCTGTTCTCCTGGAGGCCTTCAGTACTGGGCCTTCTACCTCCCAGGTGGCTCCATCCACCATTGAGCTCATTGATATGGTCTGTCGGCAGGCATAGAAGGAACCCAACACCTTAGAACCCATACCTCGGAGACCAGACAGGATAATTGCACCACCTGTGGAAAGACAGTTCTGGGGAAAAGAGGTTCTAGTTGATGCCTAGGTCATAGCAGCGGCCACAAAGAAGGAACTTGCTGATGAGAGTTTCACTGTCCACCCCCCCCCCCAACAGAGAGTTGCAGTTGATTGACAGATTAGGGAAGCATGTCTTTGTTTCAGCAACCTTTGTTCTAAGGTCACTAAACTATGTGGCACACTTTGTTAGACTTCAGAGACATTTGACTAAGGAGTTGTCAAATACTCTCTCAGGAGCCATTTCTGAAGAGGTTCAAGATTATGTAACTTCTCAGCTGGCAGCCCTACAGTCTATATCCAATTCCAACATAGTGGAAGGAACCTCAAGAGTAGTGGGTTTAGGCATTTCCATGAGGAGACATGCCTGGATGTACTTGTGTGATTTTGTGGAGCCATTTAAGTCCACTTTTGTCAATGCTCCTTTTGATGGAAATACATTGTGTGGTCCTAAAGTAAAGGAAACTCTGTTCAGATGTAAGAAGGATGGAAAGACCTTGTCTGCCATGAGCGTACATTCCATTCCAGGAATCATCATAGTAGTCAAAATATGCGGTTCAAAAAGTCTCAAGGTCCTTTCTAAGACACACATGGAGGAGGTTCCCCCAGAGACAGAGGAGGGAACTCTAATGGACAACACCTCCCACATGGCAGAAGTGGCCCACAAAACCAGGGTTCACGAGAATCTTTCATTGACAAACCCTAACAGCACTCCTGAACAGAGGCCTGACTGTCCACCTCTGGACAGGATGGTCACGGTTCAGTCCATTCTCTCTTTTCTGGGCAAGGATGACTGGATGTCCTCTCTAGATCTTCAGGATGCCTATTACTGTATAAAAATGAACAGGCAGTCTAGAAAATGCTTCTGGCTGGGAGCCAGTCATTACCGATTCAGAGTACTTTCCTTTTGACTCACCACAGCCCCCAGGGTGTTTACCAAATGCATGGCAGTAGTAGCAGCTCACCTTAGACTGCAGGGATTCTGGGTGTTTCCCTATCTGGACGACTGGCTCATTTCCACTCTGACTAGGCATCAGCTCATATACGCAAGAGATCAGGTTCTCTAGACTTGTACTGTTCTGTGGATAACCATAAACCACATCAAATCACAACTGCAGCCAAAGCAGACATTGGAATTTATAGGAGCACTTCTCAATACAAAATCTGCCATTGTTTCTCTTCCACCACACACAGTTCAAACAATAAATTGACAAGTCAGAAAGATTATAATGAACACCTCAGTTTCAGCATGTCTAATTCTTTGGACTCTAGGCTTGATGGCTGCGCCAATAACTTAAGTTCCACTAGCCAGGTTTTACATGAGGATCCTTCAGTGAGTGCTAGCTCCTCAGTGGTCAATCCTTTATCAATCAATGTCATACCAGATAAGAATTACCCATATGTGCAAAAGAGATTTGAATTGGTGGATTCAATCTGACCAAATACTTCAAGGCCATCCTTTTATTCCCCAACAGGCCAAGGCCATAGTGGCCATGAATGCTTCCCAAATAGGGGGCATTATCTGGGAAAAACAGTACAGAGCATGTGGTCCCTCAAAGAGGCCAATTTGCACATAAATGTCCCGGAGATGAGAGTGGTGATCTTAGTGTTGCAGACATTTTGAAGTCGTTCTCCCCTCTTGGACTACTACGATTTAAACAGACATGTCAGTTGTATAGTACATCAACAAACAAGGGGGAACCAAATCCTACCCATTGTGTAGACAAGCTCTCAGGGTCTGGCAATGGGTGATCTCTTCCAACCGCTTTCTATTAGCAATGCACATTCCTGGGAAATCCAGTGTGACAGCAGACAAACTGAGCAGATGCATTCTTCTTCCACATGAATGGTCCCTCAACGAAATGGTAGTGGACAGAATTTTCCATCACTGGGGCCAGCCTTGCTGAGACCTCTTCCCTGCTCCCCTAAATAACAAGTGCAGCAAATACTTTACCCTAATTCCTCCGCAGGGGAAGTCACTGAGGGATGGTCTACTTCACGATTGGTCCCCCGGTCTTCTATTTGCCTATCCACCAATTCCATTGATTACAAAATTTCTAGAGAAAGCTGCCAGGTCGAAGAACAAAGTAATCCTCATTGCACCATAAATTGGCCTCAACAAATTTGGTTTCCCTTCCTCTGGCTTCACCTGGTTCAACAACCGTGGAACCTAGGTCTGACTCCAGACCTCCTGTCTCACCCGACAGGTATGATACATCCAGATATACCAGACCTCAAGCTGACTGCTTGGCTTATCCAATTCCATTAATAGCCAGGCAATCCATGCTCTCTTTGGCTGTTTGCCGTATAATTTTATCTTCCCGTAAGCCCTCACCGAGAAAAATATATTCCAGTAAATGGAAAAGTTTTGTTATTTGGGCACAACACCACAAATCTGACCCTTTTACAGCCCCTATCAAATACATTTTGGACTTTCTAGTGCACTTATTTCTAAACAGTGCTGGTTCTTCAACCGTTAAAGTACAACTGGCAGCAACTTCCAGTTACCACACTGGATTTAATGCCACCTCCATAGCTTGTCCCAAATTGAGCAAGGCCTTCTTAAAAGGTACTCTTCTCCTAAGACTGCCTTTTAAAGACTCTACCCCTCTATGGGATATAAATCTGCGGTTGCAGTCTCACACAATCCCCTTTTGAACCAGCAACTACATGTGAATTTAAATATCTTATATGGAAGACGATTTTGTTGCTTGCCATTACTTCCGCAAGAATTTCCGAGATCCAAGCATTATCCTCTAAACCTCCATACTTAATTTTTCACAAAGATGGAGTGACCTTACGCACTAATCCATCCTTTCTGCCAAAGATGATGTCAGAGTCCAATATTAATCAAGCTATTAACTTAACAGTGTTCTTTCCTAAGTTTAACGACAAAGGAGAATATATCTTGCATTTACTAGTTATTCATAGACAGTTGTGCTTTCATTTCTATAGGACTGAGAAAATTAGAAAAGTTGACCAATTATTCATCTCATTTTCTGAACCATTTTCTAAGATTACAATGTCAAAGTGGTTGATAAACTGCATTTCCTTCATTTATACTAAACCTGGCATTACTCTTCCACATTCCTAGATCATCTAGATCCATGGCAACTTCCACAGTTTTCAGTCAAGAATGTCCATGGATGATATGTGTGCATGCAGCAGCAGCAGCAACTTGGGCTACTCCCATACCTTTATCACTTATTAAAAGTTGGATCTGGCCTACAGAGGTAGGGAATCATTTGGTTCTATGGTGCTCAGGAAAATCCTTCCAAGTCCACCATGGACACAGGTAACTAGGGCTGCTGTCCCACTTGTTGAGGATAGAATGAAAATTGACATCAGATGAAGTTATGTGCTCACCATAATGTTTCATCTGTGTTGTCCATTTTAATTCTTCCTCAATTCCTTCCTAAGACTTTTGGAGGAATGAGTGTTTTCAGGATCCCTGTGTACTTGTTTTTTACATATGACTTCTAGATATGGCTTTGCCACTAACCTCTTTCATCCTTTACTCTCTACTAAGCAGCAAACATGATCTGAGGTATTTGGGGGAGGTACATTGTGGGTAAGGGAGAAGCTTGAGAGATTTGGTTGCTGCAAGCTTTAGCAACGGCCAAGTTGGATCTGACAGTTCAGATCCAAATCCAATAGTTGAAGAATGAAAATGGACAACACAGATGGAACATTATGGTGAGTACATAACTTCTTTTTCTGCTTTTTGCAGTGTATTTAAGTTGAAGAAATTACTTAATTACGTACCTCTTTTGCCAACTGGCTTCATTTTCAGCTTTATTATGGAACTACTTACTATTTCCTAGGTTCTTCCTTCCTCTACCCTCAAAAGAAGAAAGAAAATTTCCAGACAGCTTTTGCTTCTTAAGCAGGCCTCAAATTTACCTCAGCTGCAAATGGGCGACTGATGTGGCAATCTCTGGTTCTTTAGATCATTCATCTTCTACCTTGGTTTCCTTTGTTGTATTCCCTTAATTCACCAAATGATTCAGCTGTTAGACACAACCTGTGTGGCTGTTAGATTGTCCTTGGTGGGCATGGGAGAACCACACCTGATAGTCTCCGAAGAAGCAGTGAGGAATGCCTCTCTGCCTAACTGGACTGGGATGCCTGCTCCCTGGGGTGATTTGCCTGACAGGAGTCTATCTGCTTTTATGGAAATTCCAGTAAAAAGTATCAGAAAGGTAAACATTTATTTTCCACTGTCTTCATTATTTTAGACAGGAATGATTTATTGGGAATAGCTCAAGACATAGCTGATTCTCTTGATCCCCCTCATTCTAGTTTTACTGGTAAGAGAAAAAGAATTGTTTTGAAGATTTCCAGTATAATGAAAAGGGTAATGATTTTGAGTGAAAAAACTCAGGTGACTTGATTCATATTTTCAGGAAACAGTTTCTTCTGATAGTTCCTTAGAAGAGTTTTCATTTTCTGAAACCATATCTAGGATGAACCAATAGTTTCAGTGGGAACATTATGATATTCTGGTATCTTTGAAAAATATTTGTTGCAACTGAAATTTCCTCATCTCCCTCTTGTTCCTTCCTTAGTCCCAACAGTGGAAGATGTTTTATTACAGCCTGTAATATCCTTGACAGCCAGCGTGCAGCTCCTAAGAAGGTAATATTGTTATGAACTCATGGGAAAATGATCTTATTCATTCTGAGTTTAAACATAATTTTTATAGGAATGTTACATTGTACAAATGATTTGTAGATGACCTGTTCCTCATTTGGCATGGCCCGCTACATATGTTCGATGGCATTATTTCTTATTTGCATACAACTATGTCATTTTTAAGATTCAAGAACTATGTACATTACAGACTCCCAGTCCACAGATTAATTCGTAGTAGAGTTTTTACAGTGTCAAGCTGCCAGCCCGGCACTCAACCTTCACAGAAGACACACACGTACTTACTGCATGTCTTTAAAACTCATTCAACCACAGGGAGGATTTGCAGACTCTCCAAAGAAGGCGCTCCAGACAAGAATTAAACTGGAGAACCTCTTGCTGTGAGGCGACAAGGCTAACCACTGCACAACTGCGGTCAACAATGTACATTACAGGCAAATTTACTTTTTAGACATTACACTTAGAATATTAAGGGACAACTTGAAACAACACTATACAAAAAAAATGTTAAAAGAGATGTACATATCTATCTTGGGATAGCATGCGGCCTCCATTCATGTTTGGTAATATAGTTAAAAAACAGATGTCTTGGCTAGTTAGGCTGATTACACAACAGGATAACGTGAAGATTCAGTTAGACAAAATGGTCAAGGATTTCAGTAAAAGAGGTTACCAGATGGATATGTTGGAAAATGGTAAGAAGGATATTTTAGATAATAGAGAAACAGCTTGTACACCTATTTTTTTCTTAACATTGAAGAGATAATTCTAATAAAAATAATGATATAAATAATTGTTGGTATACTTTAACATTTGATTGTAGTACTGCTAAGATATTATTAAGAAACATTTTCTGATTCTGTCCCAAGTGCCAGAGTTAAAAGATGTTTTTGAAGCAGGTCCGACTCTTAGCTATAACAGAAACA
>NC_056747.1:127562416-127682416 GCF_019279795.1 Protopterus annectens | reverse complement strand
CCACTCCACCTATACAGTATAAGAAGGAATCAGCACTGCAAACTAAACAAGGATATACATTTTGAGCCTCAAGAGCAGGGTCAGTCCACCCAGGCATTCTACTTGTATGTTTTATGAGAGTGAAGCTATTACATTAGCAGTGTTTCTTAGTAGTTCTCAGCGTGCTAATAAAACTGACTGTTGTAGCCTTGTGCCCCCCCCCCCAGCTAGTACAATAATCCTAACTGTCCAATAGACAGTATACATTTCATTCACATCCCTGTGAGGAAATTAACCATCAAGCAGCCCTCTCAGTGCTTTCTGCCTTAGTTTGTATCACTTGGAGGCCCACCTGTTTATTTGCATCTCTATACATTCCCCTTCATTGCTAATGTATCTCCCTACTCTAATCTGTGCACAAACTGGTTACTAATCAGCAAAAAAAATGTGAAGACACACTCCCAGCCTTAATAAACTTTGCTGTCTCTTTTCTCCTTCACTTTACAGGTAGTTTGAATTATTACTTACCCCCTCTGAGGCCTTCACTGATTTCCACTGATTGCCTCTCTGGTTTCTTTGCATTCCACCTGGTTTACACCCCTTGTGCTATCTCCCTCCCCCAATACAAAGTCTATATTAGAATCCTGCTGAGCATAGAGCCATCTTTAAATTTCTAGTCTCCCACCAGGACACAAGTGCTCTTCAGCAATTACATTCTGCTTGCCGGTCAGCCATTAGACCTCAGGAATTTGTTTTAAAAGTGTTCAGATTTGTAAAGTAATACTTAACTTTTTGCTGTATTTGGATCTATACAACTAGTATTCATTTTTCTGATTCCTGACTACTGATCTGCTTACTTGTTTATTTAACTGGTTGATTCTGCATTCAGGAATTGTGTTTTTACTGACACTACCACTGCAGCTATGTTGCCTCTATGCTACTATGATGTACTAAAACTGCTGTTATAACTAATGTAAATTTAACTGACAGTGTTGGAGTTAGAAACCGTATTTACTGATTTAGCACTATAGTTGTCTCTGCTACAGCTGTGCTAAGTGTTCATTTTCCTTTTTCTTGTAAGCACAGGATAATTGGCTGATAAATGTATTGTGCATGATTTACTAAGCTTTTCCCAAACTAAGTTATGGCACTGTGATGTGGTAACTGTTGAAGCACACAAACTGTAGCAGTAGCATCTATTCTCCTGCTTTATCCACACTATCCTCACATGTGTATCTTTTACACCCTCCTATCTCCTCATTACGTCCTTTGACCGGTCTTTGTCTCCTTCTACTAGCTTCATCCTCTCTTTTTTTCTCACTCTCTCTTCAGAGCACATACAAACAAATCTGCAGTCTGCGGCTACCACTCCACCCATACAGTATAAGAAGGAATCAGTACTGCAAACTAAACAAGGATATACATTTTGAGCCTCAAGAGCAGGGTCAGTCCACCCAGGCATTCTACTTGTATGTTTTATGAGAGTGAAGCTATTACATTAGCAGTGTTTCTTAGTAGTTCTCAGCGTGCTAATAAAACTGACTGTTGTAGCCTTGTGCCCCCCCCCAGCTAGTACAATAATCCTAACTGTCCAATAGACTGTATACATTTAATTCAAATCCCTGTGACTAAATTAACCATCAAGCAGCCCTCTCAGTGCTTTCTGCCTTAGTTTGTATCACTTGGAGGCCCACCTGTTTATTTGCATCTCTATACATTCCCCTTCATTGCTAATGTATCTCCCTACTCTAATCTGTGCACAAACTGGTTACTAATCAGCAAGTCAATGTGAAGACACACTCCCAACCTTAATCAACTTTGCTGTCTCTTCTCTCCTTCACTTTACAGGTAGTTTGAATTATTACTTACCCCCTCTGAGGCCTTCACTGATTTCCACTGATTGCCTCTCTGGTTATTTTGCATTCCACCTGGTTTACACCCCTTGTGCTATCTCCCTCCCCCAATGCTAAGTCTATATTAGAATCCTGCTGAGCATGGAGCCATCTTTAAATTTCTAGTCTCCCAC
Organism: Protopterus annectens; assembly: GCF_019279795.1. Lineage (NCBI taxonomy): Eukaryota > Metazoa > Chordata > Ceratodontiformes > Protopteridae > Protopterus > Protopterus annectens. The sequence continues at coordinate 127,680,411 of NC_056747.1, read as the reverse complement.
CAGGACACAAGTGCTCCTCAGCAATTACATTCTGCTTGCCGGTAAGCCATTAGACCTCAGGAATTTGTTTTAAAAGTGTTCAGATTTGTAAAGTAATACTTACTTTTTTCTCTTGTCTTGTCTTGGTTGGCTCTGCCCAGCTCCGTTTGCCCTCACTAACGCTCGGCTCTCTCCGCTCCCCTGCCCTGCCCCCACTACCTCTACATTTATAGTAATCACAGCCACACCCACAGCTTACCCTCACATCACCTCTACCAATCACAGCTCCTCAGGTCATATCACATTATACCACACCAACTTGCTCCACACAAAATACTCCCAATCACTCTCATTCCCACTAGGCATTTTTTACATCACCCACACTACTTCCTCATCCACATATAGACTATCACACAACTAAGTCTAGTCTGTCTTCTCATAATTCTTTACAACACCACAAGTTATCACTCAAGCAATATCCCTAAACTTAGTAACACAACATTACATTATGCACTCTCGTATACAGACACCACATATTATAATAATATCTGCCCACAGTTATTCAAGAACTACATAATGGACCAATTCAGAACTAAACACATGTGCTCTCATTCCTACTCCAAAAAAACACAATACTTTCTCACACTCCTCACCAAGCTCCAACATCTGTATCACCATTTTAACAGCAGGCTCACCATAAGTGGGGATATCCACCCCAAACCCAGGCCCAAATCCATCCTGTCCAACACAAACTGCTCCAACACAAATGTAAGAACATAACACCCCCACTTTCTTCATCCCTGGGCAAATCAACAACAGCAGCAAAACCAACCATCTTTTAATGCTAAATATTAATATTAGAAGTATCAAAAATAAAATACCTGCACTCCAGGCCACAATGGCACACTACTCCCCAGTCATAGTTGCTTTAACAGAAACCTGGCTAAATAAAAACATAGCTAACTCAGAAGTTCTCCCTACCGGCTACAATATCATTAGACAAGACAGACCACTTTGTAAAGGGGGTGGAACTGCCTTACTGTACAAGTCCAACTTAACTGTCCGTCAATTACCAAACTCCTACCCCTCCCCCAATAATTGGGACATACTTATCTCACAACTTCAACTTCACCCTAAAAAGGTCATCACCACAACTGTGATCTATATTCCACCTGGTAATACACCTGAAGACTTCTTATCCTGGTGTTCTTCCACAAACTCACAAAAAACCCTTATTCTGGGGGACTTCAACCTAGATTGGTTCACCTATATATCAGAACCACCAAGTAATCTAATAAATCTCCATGGCTACCAGCAGCTAGTCCAAATTCCAACTAGATGTGATAAAAAATCTAAAAGGGAATCCATCCTTGACTGGGTCCTAACTAACAACCCCACATTGTACCCTCACACAGGCAGTCTCCCAGACACCTTAAGTGACCACAACATAATATACTTTATACGTAGTAGAACAAGCATATGCAAAACCACTAACTATATATCCACTAGAAACACAAAAAAATATCTCCTGAGGTCCTCAAAACATTACTCTGTAACTGTGACTGGACCCCCCCCCTAAAACCCTCCCCCTTGACCAGGCTGTAGCATATTTCAACAAAACATTTCTACAACACCTAGACACTGTCGCTCCATTGCGCAAAATCAAGGTTAGAACCTCTACAAACCCCTCGCTCAGTAAAAAACCAAACAAATCCTCAAGTCCAGAGACACAGCCTGGCTTTACTATCAAAAAAAACAAACACAAAGCCTAACTAAGTACCAAGAACTGCGCAACCATGCAAAAAAATGCATTGGGCTGGACAAAAAATCCTACTACACAACATTACAAACTAAATACCAACACAACCCGCAAAAATTTTGGAAAAATGTAAACCAGCTACTAAAATCCACCCAAAAGGCTGCCCCCAAACCAACCACCCCTAACACTAAAGTTCCCATCGAAACACAATTCAACTCCAACTTTGTGAACTTAATTCTATCCTTAGTATCACAGGAGTGTTCCTTCCTCACTATCCCCCCAACACAAATAACACTAATACAAGCTTTACCCTCAAAACAGTTTCCACCACTTCAGTCAAAAGCATGCTCTCCAAACTAAAGACCTCATCAACAGTAGCCGACCTACTCCCCAGCTATTTCTTGAAACTCACAGCAGATGCTATTGCTATCCCAGTCTCCACTCTCATAAACAGATCAGTTGTTGAAAACTATGTGCCCAAACTCAGGAAAATATCCTGTGTTACACCCATACATAAAGGTGGGACCTCCACTGAACTTAATAACTACAGACCCATTGCTTTACTCTCCCCCCTGGCCAAAATCCTAGAAAAATGCATCCATGCCCAGATGCTAAACTATCTCCTAGACAGCAACATCCTGTCATCTACTCAGCATGGTTTCAGACCTGCCCATAGTACCACTACATCCCTCCTCTGCTTCACAGACACAGTAAACCATCTCAAAAATGAAGGCCTACAAGTGTCAACTCTTTTTTTGGATATGTCCAAAGCATTTGACACAGTCTCACACCACATCCTGTTAAACAAACTAAACCAATATCACCTATCAAATTCCACTCTTACCTGGTTCTAAAGCTAATTAACTGACAGGTACCAAGCTGTGAAATGGGAAAATTATCTCTCTTCTCAGCTGCCCATAACTATAGGAGTCCCACAGGGTTCTATCTTAGGACCACTACTATTCACAGTCTTCACAAATGACCTCCATACCTCCACACAGCATGCATCTATAATTCAGTATGCAGATGACACTACCTTAATCTGTGCTGCACAAAACATTCCCACCCTCCTGCAAACAACTCAACTAGCATTCTCTGATGTTGAAAACTACCTTACCAAAGCCCAACTTATCCTCAAGCCAAAGAAAACTCAGCTTATGATTATAACCAGTTCTAACAAAAACACTAACAGTCAATTCACTATCTACTCCACAAATGCTACTCCAATTGCTCCAGTGGCACAGGTTAAGCTATTGGGAATAACCATAGACTCCCACCTAAAATGTGATAGTCATCTCAACTTAACTATTAAAAAAGTACATGCCAAACTGGGGTCACTCTACCGTATCAAACCATTTCTTACCAACAACAAAAGATCAGCCATTGCTCGCTCCCAATTTCTATCCACCCTACTCTATGCATCTCCCATTCTGACTAATCTCAACAAAACTGAGCTAAGCAAAATGGAAGCCTGCTATAACAGAATTGCCCGCTTTGCTTCAAATTGCTCATATAGAACCCATCACTGTACTGCTTTGAGACAGCTCCACTGGCTTGAACTGCCCAAGCTCCTAACCTACAATCAGTTCTGCCTCTGTCATTGTATCTATTACCTCCCCAATAAGTGTCCTGCCCTCAAAAACCTAGTACAACATCATTCAGCCAAAAGGCCTCTTAGATCATCAAGCAAACTACTACTAGAAGTCACCAACAGCTACAATAGCTTTTGAGATGCACTATATAGCAGCTCAGTGACTAAAAAAATGGAACTATGTCCCTACTAGCCTTCAAAACACATCATCCAAAGCCTCCTTTAAAGACCTCATCAGGCAACATCTCAAGCAAAGTTGGTAGTGCCATGATTGCTCCCCAGGCTAGTGAAAGCGGATAACATATACATATTAATCTAGAGCACTTGATAATAGTTTTCAATCTTACTAACAAACACTGGCTAATCTATAATGTAAGTACTGTACCTGTGTACTATGTATGTATTCCACCTATGTTCCAAATTTCAGCTGTACACCACAAATCTATTAATTACCTTTATTTTAAAATTAATATTTTTTGTTTGTTCTCTCCACTGTAGCTGTTTATGTGCCGCATACCACTGTAAAAACATGTCTCTTGTAATCTGTGTGCATACTGATCATGTCTAAATAACTAAATGTGTCTGTAATTTTTCTTTGTAGAGCTTTTCTCCCCGGGCCTCTGCTGAAAAAGGGCCTTTTTGGCTCAGTTAGACACCCTCGGTTAACAAATGTAAAATAAAATAAATAAATAAAAAAAATCTCAGATCTGACCCAGCAGTGATTTTTGTCAAATCCTGCTTTTGCTAAACATTTGGTAAATGCTAATCCCTCCCCTTCTGATAAAGATGGGAAAACCTTTGATAGATTTGGCGGGGGGGGTGTATTCTTTTGCCACACTTATTTTTAGAATTCTTGCCTCTGTTTGAGAATATGATGAACATTATACTTTTCTCTCTTAGAAAACATCTTCTATGAGTTCATTAACACCTTGTGTGTCTAACGTCACTTAACACTGCGACATGTGTTTATGATTCCTCTGCAGCTGCTTCTGGAACTTTAATGAGAGGGCTTGCATGGCTGCATAATCAAAATTTACCTGACGATGTTAAAGCTGAAATTTTGAATTCTTATTTAGATACAAAGGCTGTTTTTGGACCATCTGCTGCAAAACAGATTTGGAGTATGACTCATTGTCATTTATCCTTCTCCAGGTTTGTTAAAGGTTTTAGACTTACCTCAGCATCCTTTTTATAAAAAGCAGAATAAGCAGACACAGCGGACCTCTGGCAAGCAAGACATTCAAAAGCAATATAAAGGAGGCTCTAAAAAAAAAGAGAAGCCTCCCAGAAGCAAGGGCAGTCCAAGTCTATCTGCAAATGATAACCCACACACACACACACACACACCCTTGCAAGCCTTTAAATCTACTCCAAAATCTGGCTTCCCATTTCTCTTTGGTGACAGATAATCTCAGACAAATGAGTTCTGAGAGATAGATTCAGAGGTACACATGGCATAAACCTCCAGCTGAACAAACATTTGCTGTACAGTTCTAGCTTGTTCATAGGCAGCACATCTGAAAAGCCAAATCCCCCTGCTGTCAGTAACGTTTCCACCTTGAGCAGGGTCACTGTGGAGTTAATTTTAACGTGCAGGACTGAGCTTCTCTCTGAGTACCTGCTTGGAGCAGAACCTTATTAATACCAGAGGTGGTGCTGCATTAAGTTGTTTATTTGTAAACTAGTATATACAGTCATTCAATACAGAAAAAAAAATAGGGATTAGAACAGGACAGATTTTGTTTTTTGCACTACTTGATGTTGAATATATGTTTGTGTATGTCTGCAAAAATTAAGTTTTTAAGGGGCAGGATTGAAATTGAAAAAAAAAACTGTTTGAAAACCAATTAAATTTCCCACAGTGATGTTTGGCCTTCTAAATGTGGGGCACCTCTAAACATCTTCATTTTCATTAAATGTTTCAATACCAGGGAGGAGATTTACATTTAGTAATAAATGCAACTTACTGCTAAGAAGTATTTGGGGGGATTATTTACATTTGATGTTTGAATATCTGCTTATATGCTATACAACAGTAAATCCTTTTCCAGACTCCATTTGCATTGTAATTTCTGTTGATGAGTAAAAGCCTTATTTCTTTTGGGCCTACATAATTTTGGTAGGTTTCTTAGTGTGGTACCAGCACCATTTTAACATGTTTCTTTCTGTACCTGAATGGATTTCAGCAGAAATAATCAGGCTTCAGAGTCTGTTAGATTTTGAGTATGTATCTAATTTCCCAGCACGCAGTTCTGGAGTATTATTAATGTTTCTTACCCACAGATCCCTACTGCCTCTCATTTCTAACATTACCCTTCCCCCATATATTTGGATCGCTGTTTTGGTGGCACTGTTCCAGATGAGTACCATCCTGTTGCTGAAGTGACATTTTGTCATATTCCTCGTAAATGTAATGTATACTAACACAAACTCTCTTCCTTTAGATTGACTGTTTGACTAACTTTCTGGATCAGAGTTTTCTCTCTACTTTCCTATTTTTTTTTTTTTTTTTGCAGATATTTGTGTTGCTGCTCATACAGAGCTCCTTTACATGTTACTTTTTAAACTTTAGGCAAATATTACCTCCTGGAATATGTTAACTGCACTTCAGAACTGGGTTTACATTAACCATGCTGTCTAAGAAATTGAACAGTACTTTACAGCTGTAAATGCGTACCAATAGTATTACTCATTTTTGTCCCATAAGATAATGTTGCATTGCCATTTTAATTTATTTTAGAGGATATTTTGTATTCTGAGCTACAGTTGGGGTGCAACCTGGGTTTTGCGACAGTGTCTGTGAGAGATGCATAGTACCAATTCTAGTGTACAACACAGTAGCTGGAATGTAACCGAGTTCTGCCACAGTGTCTGTAACATATGCATAATACCAATTTTAATGTACACAACTGCAGCTGGAGTGTAACCTGAGTTCTGCCATAGTGTCTATGACATATGCATAGTACCAGTTCTAATGTACACCACTACAGGCTTCACCAGCCACGTTTAGCATGCTGGCTGCAAAGTGTCTGCTTGTGGCTTAATCTTGGAGCTAGTGAGCAACAGTTATAACATAATCCTAAGGATTAACTGATGAGGTTCTAAATGCATTGTATCTGAAACTTGTAACAGCTTCTCTGAAGCACTTTTGGTGGTTTTACTGCAGAATAGAAGTTGTACCGTAAAATTAAAAATATGGCAAAGACAAAATGGTGGTGTTTGTCAGAAGTTACTCAAGGTGAAGAGGAAATATTTGGGTTTGAGACCACATATCTCTTTCTTTCCTTCTGAAGCTATGTAACCTCTGCCTTAAATTATTTATGTTGTAGGGGAATAAGTCCACAGGGGGGTAATACTAAAACAAGTTGGCCTTTGCTTATGTTGGGATGTAACATTTGTTCACATGGTTTCAGTGCTATGTTTTTCATTATTTTGGTATTGGATATGTTGACCTTTATCCACATAACATGCAACAGGGTTCAGGCAGTGTGCTAGACTAAAAAATTTAGGGTGATGTACAACATTTTAAGTACTAAATCAACATGTTTCCAAGACAAGCAGCTTTTCTCCTGGCATGGCAAGGCTTGAATCTTTATGGAATCTCAGTTGTGAGGCAGGACTAGGGGCAAACCTGCTACAAGATAGCTATCCTCTCCCAAATGGCTTTCTCCACTTAATTTTAGCTGATAAGCATTGATGTTTTCTGCTGTTGTACTGAATGGAAATGTTGGAAGAGAGCCCTCCAGAAGTAAAAATATCATTCATTGCAATTATTTTTATGGGTTGGTATAACTGTTAAGGTATACCTCACAGTCACAAGGTACAGGGTATGATTCTTACCTTTGAAAGGTGAATTGGCTAGGGTTAAAATGGCCCACAAGGGCAGATAGCCTAGTACTTACCAATGAACGTATGAACAGAAAAAGATCACAAGTTTAAAGTCCCTGAGCTACCAAAAGAGGCTAGCATCTCTATCCATTTATACTTTTGAGGGGATGCTAACTGTACCATTAGAGATTGGATTGCCTTGGTCCACCTGTTACTCCACAAGTTTAATATCTTCACCAGTAATAGAATCTGGGACCTAAATCTTTACCAAGAGATAAATATAACATGGTGAAAGGACAGGTATATAATCCCGTACCTCCAAATCCTGTGGAATAAACTTCCCCTGCATGTTAAGCAGTGTGATTCACTCCTTTCCTTTAATCAAACTAGATGACTGGAAGAGTATCCACAAATTTACTCCGGGATTAACTGGTATTGGTCTCCTGGAGAAAAGAGTGGTGGCAATGCATGAATGGTCATAAAACTCAGTGACCTTGGAATATCTATGACTCTATTAGTTGTTAAATCACTTAGTTAAGGAAGCCAACCCCTGTAAAAAAAATGCCATGATTCCATAAGGAATGATGGGTGCCAAAAGGAAGTATGCAAATAAAGCACTAGGAGGTGTGAACGGGTTAAGTATATAACCGGCAGCTGTCAAAAACATTCGTCTGTTTGCGTCTTCTAGGAGAAAGAAAGAAAAAGCATTTGTAGTGCTTTATTTTATAGCACTGTATTAAACTATACTGATGAAAGCAGCCTTTTATTCACTGAAATGTTGGGCTAACCTGTTTAACAGACAAATACGTGCTCACCGACTATTAACAACCCTTGTTTGTTCACTGCTGTCTAATTCAGATAGCAAACACCACTGTCTTGCATTGGTAAACCTTGTGTGAAGCTTTTGTCACAATCTTTGGTTCTCATCAGCCTTGCGGAAATTCTTAGATTAAACTGGGATGATGACACCAGTCCTTTGTTTCCATGTTAGATTATCCTGTTTAGCAGAACAAATAATTGTTCCCATATTAGCAGCAAAGCTTTAACTTAAATAAAGTACGGCAATTTATGGCCCCTTCTGGGCAAGTTTGTCATTGCACTTGCTTTAGGTTTATCTGCTAACTGCACAGAGGGAATTCCTGGTTGGTCCTGATCCCCTTGTTTTAGGTTTATCTGCTAACTGCACAGAGGGAATCCTGGTTGGTCCTGATACCCTTGTTTTAGGTTTATCTGCTAACTGCACAGAGGGAATCCTGGTTGGTCCTGATACCCTTGTTTTAGGTTTATCTGCTAACTGCACAGAGGGAATCCTGGTTGGTCCTCATATCCTTGTTTTAGGTTTATCTGCTAACTGCACAGAGAGAATCCTGGTTGGTCCTGATCCCCTTGCTTTAGGTTTATCTGCTAACTGCACAGAGGGAATCCTGGTTGGTCCTGATCCCCTTGCTTTAGGTTCATCTGCTAACTGCACAGAGGGAATCCTGGTTGGTCCTGATCCCCTTGTTTTAGGTTTATCTGCTAACTGCACAGAGGGAATCCTGGTTGGTCCTGATACCCTTGTTTTAGGTTTATCTGCTAACTGCACAGAGGGAATCCTGGTTGGTCCTGATCCCCTTGTTTTGGGTTTATCTTCTAACTGCACAGAGGGAATCCTGGTTGGTCCTGATCCCCTTGTTTTGGATTTATCTTCTAACTGCACAGAGGGAATCCTGGTTGGTCCTGATCCCCTTGTTTTGGGTTTATCTTCTAACTGCACAGAGGGAATCCTGGTTGGTCCTGATCCCCTTGTTTTAGGTTTATCTGCTAACTGCACAGAGGGAATCCTGGTTGGTCCTGATCCCCTTGCTTTAGGTTTATCTTCTAACTGCACAGAGGGAATCCTGGTTGGTCCTGATCCCCTTGTTTTAGGTTTATCTGCTAACTGCACAGAGGGAATCCTGGTTGGTCCTGATCCCCTTGTTTTGGGTTTATCTTCTAACTGCACAGAGGGAATCCTGGTTGGTCCCGATCCCCTTGTTTTAGGTTTATCTGCTAACTGCACAGAGGGAATCCTGGTTGGTCCCGATCCCCTTGTTTACTTTACTAGCAGTTCAGGCTTTAACCTAAAGAAAGTAAAGGTAATCTGTGACTACTGCTGGACAAGTCTGTTAAGATGTATTCTCTGGTTTAAATGTATTACTGAAACACAAGTTCATGTTTCATAAGTCAGTAAAGGCCCAAAGCTTCCTTACCCATCATCTTAGCAGAGTGCAGTTTAACAGCTCATCTTCCTTACCCTGAGAAACATACATTTACTTGTGAGAACATATGTATTCACATTGTTTGGGGGTTCTAACATCACTGTTTTGGATGTAAATAAGTAATTATTCTATTGGATTATTGGTTGATATATTAATTGCGTACCAATTCTGTAAAATATATAAGGTTTTAAGTTGTGTAACTGTTCTGAAGAAACCCAGAGTTGCAGGGGTGAAAGCACTTAACAGTTTTCTTTTATGAATAAAAATTTGTCAAATTTTATCGTGTTTGTTGCTTCTGGTTCGTTTCAAGGAATGTATTACATCTTTTAGTGCCTGGGACAATGTGTACCTTACTTTTTGGATTACTAGTATTTTTGGGTCACATGATACACACATCATTATATTAGGCTCTTATTGTATAACCTGAAAAGACTTGAAATGTTTCACAACACAGAAATATCCTTTTCTGTATTTATCATGTACAAAATAACATTATCTGCAAATAAAGCTAACTTTTCCTAATTACTCTGCAAACAAATCCAACTTCTCTTGCTTACTGGGCCAGTTATATCCTTGAATTTTTGAGTCCTTTATTTTCTTTGGCAATGGCTCTAAAATATAAAGCAAATAAAGGGAAAAGAGGACACTCCTGCTTTGTTCCTTTGTTCAAAATCACCCTATTGGAGAAGAACCTTTGCACCTTAATTCTTGCCTCCGACCCTTGTATGTATCCTCCTAATTAAGTCTATTATTCTATCGGAAATGCAAATACCGGCATTGCCCTACTCATAAAATCTCAGCTGACTCTGTTGACTGGTTTGTCTGTATCAAAGCTCAACAACATTAGTGGTGTTTTCTTACACTCTGCTTCCCTCTGGATCATCAGTGTTCTGTTAATGTTGTCACATGATTGGCTCCCCTCCACAAACTCACATTTATCTATATCTAACAATTTGGCAATATATTTGCCATTTTTTTTAACCAGTATAGACTTATACACTTTATAATAATCAAGAATTCACATTGAAATCTGTAAGAAGCTGGGTCTGATGGATTTTTGCCCTCTCTGGATAATAAAGTCACCACAGCTTTTTCCAAGATGCTGGAATCCCCTTTTAAAAATATTGTAAAACAAAACTTTCCAAATCTTTATTGCTTTCTTCCCTCCCAATGTTTAGACTTCCACAGTAATACCATCTGAACCTGGAGGCTTCACTGTTTTTATCTCATATCTTGCTATATTAGCTATTAAATACTGAGCCTTTAACTTTGGCATAGTTAAGTCTTCTATAAATATTTCCATTTGTGCTTTTTCTTCGTTTCAGCATTCATCTGCTTTAAACAAATTTTCATAAAATTTCTAAAATATCTCTAATTCCTCTGTAGGATCTCTGGTTATTTCTCATGTTTTAGGCTTGCAAGGTATGGTGACAATCCTGTCTACTTTCTGTTGTTTAAGTTGTTATGATAAAACGTTTTTGTCATCTGGCATTATTATTAAAAATAGTTGCTTAGCAGCAGCCTTTCTAAACTCATGCATACTATCCAAATACTCCCTTATTTTCCCTTTAACACTTTGTAGTTGCTCCTCTTCTTGTTCTGTGAGGTTCCCTTTATTCTTCAATACTTTAACCTTTGGCAGCCCCACTGAATAATTTCTATTACCTTTCCCCAAATCTCTTTCTTTCATATTTTTATCAGGTTTTAAACTCCATTTTCATTTTATCCCACACACTAACAATACCTTCTGATAAAATTTCTATCTTCTCTAATAACTGTAAAATCATTTCCACTACCTGTTCCTTAAATTCCTCTGTCAGTAACAGATAGATGGAAAAGCATCACTGTCCCAGATGGAAAAGCATCACTTTCCCATTTCTTACTTACTTGTCCTGCATCTGTATTTTAGTTTTTCTTTGGTGCATGATCTGAAATAGTTATTGGATGTGTGCCAGTGCTTTCAGTTCAATAACCTGCTCCTTTGTGATAGAATTTATATGCAGTCTAGCCCAGTTCTTGTACCTCTAGGAATAGCAATGTCTTTCAGCTTCTCCCATTAGAGGTTGCCACAGTGGATCACTGGTCAACAGATTGGCAGTGGAATTTTTACAGTGTCAAGTTGCCAGCCTGGCACCCAACCTTCATAGAAGGCACACACACAGACACACATGCACCTACCTGCATGTCTTTAAAACTCACTTGACCGCATCACATGGAGGGCATGCAGACTTCGCACAGAAGGCACTCCAACCGACAATCAAACCAGAGAACCTCTTGCTGTGAGGTGACAACATTAACCGCTGCACCACCACGGCCACTAACTGAGAATAATATGTATAGTCTAAATAAAACAAGCGAAGTAGGGGTAAATGCTATGATAACTATACCAATTAAGTTTAAAACAAAGAAACAGCACCAGAGCACTCCACGGTGATCGGACCATACACAGAGAAAACTAGTAGTACTATAAGTAATAGTTGAAGCATGTAGTATAAAATTCCAACAAACCTTGGATGTTATACTACATGCTTGAACTATTACTGATAATGCTACTAGTTTTCTCTGTGTATGGTCCGATCGCCGTGGAGTGCTCTGGTGCTGTTCCTTTGTTTTAAACTTAATATGTATATTCTGTCTGAGTTCCTACTACTGAATGCACATCTTCCATACCAAACATTCTCATTTTTTTTTCATAAATCTACCCTCTTTTTCAGTGTTTGCCTTCTAGGTCCCCATGATACATGCTCACTATTGTAATTCAGGTTCCAATCTCCACCCATAAATAATATTCCATGCTGCTACAGCGGTTGTAGTTTGAATGTAAATGCATGCCAGTGCAATCCTCATCCCCTGCTGATAAGCCCCTTACCCCCACTAACCTAGAATGATTATCTTTTTCTTCCTTTTCTATCACTACTGGAGCCCCTCAAGGCTAAGACCCTGCGAACTACGCACTGGTCTTATATGTAAAGCCATGGAAAGAATTATCTTGGAGATGATCAGTAGAGATATAGTAAACCTGCAGACACTGGACCCAGCCCAGATTGGTTTCGTCAAGGCAGATCATGCCTACTAAACCTGATGGACTTTGAGAAGGTCACCAAAGCAATGGATGAGGGTAAAATCATTCACACTGCCTTTCGTGACCTAGCCAAGGCATTTGACATAATACCCCACTCGTGAATTCTTGACAAACTTAAGAGGTTAGGTACAAACCCATATGTCACCCAGTGGATAACCAACAGGCTCACAGACAGGACCCAGAAAGTTAGAATTGGGGAGTCCACCTCTACAAAGAGGCCAGTCACAAATGGAGTCCCTCCGGGATCAGTCCTTGGACCACTCCTTTTTGGCGTTTACTTCTCAAAAGTCAAAGCCAATGTCAGTGGTCTCTGGTTGACTAAATTTGCAGATAACTGCAAATTAGGAGCTGTCATTGAATCTCACACTGACACAAATGTTCTCCAGGAGGGGCTGACACAGACAAAGAACTGGTGTCAGAGCCATGGACTAAAATTAAATGCCAAGAAATGCATAATAGTATCCTTTGTGAAGTCATCCATCCCTGGTAACTATCATATTGACAACACATCCCTTTGAGATGAACCAGTACTCAGGAACTTAGGGACACACATAGATAGTAATCTAGCCTTTGATCATCACATGTCTACAATGGTAAGGAATTCATTCTATGTTGCACAACTTATAAACAAAGGTATGGCATCTAAGTCCATGGAAGTCATTGTTTCACTGTATTCAACATTCTTCAGACCTATCATTGAATACAATTCCCCCTTTGGTGTGTACCTAACCAGGCATATCTAACAATTGCAACATCCACAGAGGTTCCTCACTAAAAGAATACAGGGTGTAAGTAATATGTCCTATGCAGACTGCCTCAAGGCCCTATCTCTGTATTCTGTCTCCTACAGGCTTTTGAGGGGAGATCTATGCCTGACATAAAGGGCATTGTCAGACCCCACTTTGATGTACCTCCTGCATATCCACAAAACAAACAGCACCAGAATTAGCCATTCTAAAGACTTAAACCTTGCTCTGTGATATAAATAGGACCTGCTGGAGAGATAGGTATGTATCCCAGAGACTACCACATCTATGGAACAGGCTCCCTATCCAAGTGAAGGAGAGTTCCTCTCGCCAGTTGAAGTGCAACTTGGACAACTGGATGGGAAACCAGAAATTCATCCCTGGTTTAGTACCTATGCCTCTAATGGACACAGGTAATCTGTAAATGGTTCATCTCCCAGGCCTATGCTTATTACACTTATCAAGAGTAGGAGAACTTGTCAGAGATTTGGGATGCATGGCTAGGCTTAAAAAGGCCCTTGTAGTCATTAGCCTAGTAAACACCTATGAACCTATGAAGGAATCAGTGTTATTACTCCCCCTTTTCATTTATCCATGATATTCTGCCGAACGAGGTAAAATCACATATATTCACATACTGTGTTATATCCAAACGTGTCACCTGGAACTATTTACAGCCTGCACTTTTTATATAATTCATAATATAATTCATAATTCATTTATATAACTCTTTGTTTTTGATTCTCTTTATTCTATGTTCTAAGTATCAGATCTCTAGAATGCCTTCACAACAGCTCTAAAACAGGCAGAGAATTGTCATACTTTTAAAATATTTCTCAAAGAACATCTAGAAACAAAATGGATCTGCAGCTGCAAATCCCCTTGCTAGTTATTAGTACTTCACCTCCTAATGACTGCAGTATCGCTTTCTCTCACACACCAACATATAATACATAACTATACTTCCCAAACTCTCACCCTCTGTTACCATGTGACCCACACTACACTCCGCTCCTTTCCTGTAGCACTATTCATACACATACTATGTTTTAAAATTTTGTTTATAATTCTACATACAAGGTTCTACTATGCCTGCATATTCTAATTTTTGTCTTATTCAAATGACTATATATGTCTGTGAACAAAATTTACTGTCTATGACAAGATATAGTCATATGCTTTGTATATATAATCAGAAAACCGCATGTCTTATATGTAATAAATCTTTAAAATGTATTGTGTTTAACTGCATAGCTTGTGTGTAATCAAATGTATTGTATTGTTATGTACAATGTCACTGTAACTCTTTGAAGCTTTTTGTTGTACTCTTGTGTAAAATGTCACTGTAATTGTTTGGAGCTTCCCCCAGACCTCTGCTGAAAAGGGGTCTCTATGCCCAGTCGATAATCAAATGTGAAAAATAAATGCCTCTACTTGTAAGGCCATTTACTTTCCATAATTCAGACAGCATAGCCATTATGATAGAAAGATATCACTCTAATCTTTTATACATGACTGTGACTTTGAATGTGTATTTCTAACTTTTGGCTTACATGCAGACATTGCTTGGCAGGCTGATTGTTATTTAGTTGTTTATTCTTATCCCCATTTTAACCTATGTGATATTTTCAGGACTCCTTGCTTCAATGAAAACACTAAAAAAATTAATCAATTTTCAGAACCCCATGCCCCTTTAAGCAGAACACAAAACTATGTATATTTTCAAAACAATGCTTCCCCACCAGCTAGAAGCAATTTTCCCAATTCAGTGGCTATACCCACAGGCATTACCTAATCTAAAATTAAGGTTACCCATGCCAAAGCACATGTTACAGCATGTGGTTTCACTTAAACTAATTGCTGTCTGTTATTTTCTCATCTCTAGTCCCCTCACAGATGTGAAAACAACTTGCATGCTTTCTGTAAACATTAACTTTTAGCCCTAAGAAAAAAAGTGCACTGGCTGTTGGAGAGGAAAGTACTTGTATGTTATTCACTTCCCATAATCTCAAACTTCATTTTTCACTCAACTGTTTGCTGATTAACTCTTAAATGGTTGGTCACTTATACACTTTTCTCAATAAACAGTGTTCATATCTTTGATGATTAATTGCTAGCACCTACAGACTTCTCGTTTATAAGCAAAAGTAGTTAGTGATGAAAAACAGTTAGTGACTTTGCTGATACATGCAAGAACCTTTGCAAATTTCACTCAGAACACACACTCTGTTCAGCTGTCTCATAATCAGCTGCATGCACCTCTCGACTTCTTGTCGCCCACTGAAAGCATTTGCTAAGGGAAATAAAATAGCTAATGACTTTGCAAATACAAGAAAGAACAACTGTTTCCATGTATTTTATCATTTATCTTATGTTTCAAGCCTCTTTGCTTAAAACGTTTGTCTCCAATTTAAACCAAGAGCATTACTTTAAATATTCACATCTATAAAACAAGGAAAATTGTTATCTTAGTTCTATATATAATCGAATCAATATATGTTTATATACCCCACCCCAGTATGCCAAGATCACAACATTATAGTATTTGTAACTTGCTTCTCTTCAGCCTTTCTTATTTTGTTACAGTGCCATGCCTGAATACCTTACAACTAAGAAAAAGTTCTTTCTTGCCTTAATATCTTTAATATGTACAGCAGTCACTGATAAAATATCCTTCAACTCACATTTAAATACCCCTGACTACACAGTATTTGTTTTTGCAATGTGAAATGCAATTTACAGCATGCCATTTTTACACATATTATTAAAACAAAAACTGTGTTACTTACAGTCTTCATTTTAATACAATTAACTTTGTTTACTTTACTCCTTCAGTCCAGCTTAACATGATCAAAAAATTCCAGTGTTATTTCAGCCACTTCTTGCAAAACCATATTTTTCATGACTGTTCCTATATTTAGTAGGATCAATGCATTATAATTAGCAATGTATTCAGTATTTTTGCAATTATGCTGGACTTCTTGAGCCTGTCTATTTCCAAACACCAGTCTCTGGTTTAATTATAATGTACATATGGTTCTTCTAGTCAGCTACTGTATTTGTTTTTGTCTGTCATTTAAGCGATTGCTTTGGAAAAATGGAAAAGGTCTCACTGGCAAAGTCTCTGTATTAGTTCTGTTATTGTCAGAAGAATGAGAAGCAGAGATCCCCTTCTGCTTGAAGCCTTGTTGGCTACATTTTATTTCCTCCTTAGCCAGCTCAACATCCAAAAATATTACTGATCCTGCAGATAAAAAAAAAATATTCTGAGGAAAGCTGGATACAGCAACTTGCCTCTTGACATTCACTGATTGCAGGAATTAACTTGCTTCTCTTCTGCCTGGTGTACAGTGAATAATCATTTTCCAAAAGTACTCTGCTGATCCCAGTTTTTAATACTTTTCCCTTCTTTCACAACTTTGACAGGAGCAACTCATTCTGCTGGTATGACTGCATATTAAACAGACTTGGAATACTGAAACAGGTAACTGCAAAAACAGGAATGCAGGCAAGAAGGCTTGAGACACGCACACAGTAGTAGTTTCCAAAGTTTATTCTTCAGACTTTGCTTCAAACAAATAATAAAAACGATAAAAAACAGTAACCATAAAGCGCTTTTCGTCTCACCTCTTAGTGAGACTTCATCAGACAGTTGCAACAAGAATGTTTCAAACAGTAAATACAAATTCAAACCACATCAACTTCTTCCAAGCAAAAGACAAACTCGTCCCCAAGGTAAGCAGGAAAGAACAATGAACCCATTGTATGCTTCTTTAAAAATCCAGCTTCTTGTAAAACAAGTATTGATGCAGTAAATATATTTGTATATGTGTAAATATAAATATAACTCATCAGTTTGAAAACACTCTTAAAAGACCTTTTAAAAGTATATTCAGAAAGATTTAAAAAACATGCTAACATTAAAACCAATAGTTAAGATACCAGTAAAAAGTGAGAAGTCAAGAATGAAGTGTAAAATTGAAAACAGTATAAAATAAAATACTTTACCACTATGTGAAAAAAGTATTAAAATCTTAAATAACTTTCAGTAGTAGTTAATAATGACAGTTCTAAAAAGTAGGATGAAAAAAAATATAATAAAACACTTATATTAGCCCCATATTGTCTGAATTTAAAACCATCAAGCTAAAAAGCTATAAAGACTGGAGAATAGAAAACAATCCTGTAAAGGGCGTCCAGTTTGTGTCTTTCGGCTTTTTCCGGTTAGGGGTCGCCACAGCGGAACTCCGGTCCGCTAATGATTGGCAGTAGAGTTTTACGTGCTGGCTTGCTGGACCTAACGCACAACCTTCAACGAAGGAACGCCCATTCACGCATGTCGCCACACAGAAGACGCTCTAACTGAGAATCGAATGGGCAACGTCTAACTGTGAGGCGACAACGCTACCGCAGCACCACCACCGCAGTCATCTGACACATTCATGTATAGGTAACAACTAAGTGAATGTGAAAAACCATGTGAAAAAACATTTATCATGCTCATTTCCTTGTTAAAATTGCTCTGCTGTGGAAAATGAGAAATGCTGGAGATTGAATACAGAGAACTTTGCAGGAAAGTAACTTTCACAATACATATTCAGACCACAGCACACTGTCATTTAAGTTAGAGTGTTAACTTAAGAGGCTTATTTTTTTCATTGCTGGTTAACTGCTACTTCAGGGTAGATAGAACATAATTCCGATCTGGTCATCATTTTACAGTATAACATTTTAGCTACTCAACCCGCAGTTGCTCTTTTATATAACACCAGCATTTTGTCACAAGAATAGCTTTAGTATTTGAGAATAGATTGCATTGCTTGTGGACCACAGTTGTAGCAACAATTCCCCTGTTCCCCTGTGCCATTTTATTTGGACATAAAAACAATTAGGCAGTGTATTTCTCAGTCCAAACCTGAATTCATTTTCTAACTGTGCTTTAGTAAGCAATTTTATTTAAAGGGTGTATAAGCTCTGTTTCATTTCTATATGCAGGCGTTTCAATTTAAGCAGGCTGTTTCATTTCATTATGCAGAGCTGTGCTCCATTTCACTTAAGGTGTGTGTGTGTGTGTGTGTGTGTGTGTGTGTGTGTGTGTGTGTGTGTGTGTGTGTGTGTGTGTGTGTGTGTGTGTGTGTGTGTGTGTGTGTGTGTGTGTGTGTTGCCCCAGTTACTTGTACCTGGGGGTTAGAATTACCCAGGTTCAAAGCCTGAACCTTAGGCACAACAGCCTGCATTCACTACGCACGCCATCGCCACCAGTCCAGTTGTGATAGGTCCTCTTACAATTTGTGATTTTGTGGCAAATCAGTGAGAATGGAATTCACTAAATAATGATAGCCCTATAAGTTTCAGTCTTTCTTTTTTGGAAACACATTGCAACACAAAACACTATTTCAGCAACTTTCTAAGATAATACAAGCAATATTTACAATGTGTCCCTGGTTTGGGGCATTTGCCTCCTCCCCAAATAAATTCTGTCTTTTTCCAGTTTTCCTTTGCTATGAAATTGAGAGATTTAGCTGAGGCAAGTGGATGGTGCAGTGGTAGTGTTGCCTCAGAGCAAGAGGTTCTGTGGTTTGATTCTTGGCTGGGGTGCCTTCTGTGTGGAGTCTGTATGTCCTGTATGTTTGTGTGGGTTCCCGCTGGGTGGTCTAGTTTCCTCCCATATTACAAAGACCTTGGTCTGGTGCATTTCTCCCTGCACCTCCGCTGAAAATTGGCTTTGTTCCAAGTTGTACTTTCCTGTTAAATAAATGAAAAATTTTGCTGATGGCTTCAGGAGAAGAGAAATTTACTGCTACTTATTCCAAGTCTGTTTGCATTGTTAGTAGCAAAACAGATAGTAGCCTAAATTTGATGCAGAAGGCCGGGGTTCTACTCCCACAGTATGCAGGTGGATCGTTGATACTGTACTGTGTTGTACTTTAAAGGGAGTGGATGCTGCAGTCCTGTGAATGTCCTCCTTTGGACGAATTACCTAGTAATTATGAACCTGTTATCAGTTTGTCATCCATTCCCTATTGCAATATTACTAGCTTATCATTGTTTAATGTAACAGGCAATTTATTCTTCAAGGGCAGCAGCCACTTTATTTGTAGATGAAACAATGAAATATAAAGTTTTCTTAGCAGCAACCTCTTCATTAGAGATCCCTTTAATGTTGAATTATTTATATGACTGACTTCCGCAGAAATTTTGCATATTTACTGATATTGGTGGATTGTAATGACAGAAGTTTAAGTGACCTTTTATGGTTGAAATTTTCTGAAATGGGTAGTTCTGTCATTAGTTCATACATTTTGTTTATTTGCTTACTAGAAGACTGTTCAAAAGTACAAATTTAAAAAAGTCTAACAACTGAAGCTGTATGATACAAGGAATATAATTTAATATAATCAGGAAGGTGAATCAAAGAATGCATACATGTATGCATGACCCTAAAAATGTGTTTGGAAACAGCCCAGAAGAAAGTGTGAAAGGCTCAAAATCATGGGCAAAGTTTAGGCTTTACTCTTGTTACCAAAGCAATGGATGAAGGTAAAACAGTTCACACCACATTACCTTGACCTGGCCAAGCCTTTTGACACAATACCCTACTCAGGTGTAGTACAAAAGATGAAATGTAGGAGCAAACACTTGCATCACTAGCTGGATTGCCAACATGCTCATAGGATGCAGCAGATCAAAATAGGAGAAGAGACCAGTCACCAATGGAGTCCCCCAGGGTTCAGTGCTGAGACTTCTTCTGTTTGGCATATACATCTCAAAAGTAAAAGGAAATACCAAAGGGCTTTGGCCAGCTAAGTTTGAGATGACTGCAAGGTAGGAGCAGTTATTGAATCCTCAAATGACTTAACCATCATGCAGGAAGGTTTGTCCCAAACAATAACTGGTGTCAAAATCACGACAATGCCCTCTGAGAACTAACCCAATTGTTTGGCATTTGGAAACTTGTGTGCACAGTGACCTAACTTTTGACCAACATGTGCCCAGAGTCATAACAAAGCCTTTCTATATTGCACAGCTTATAAACAAATTGTGACTAGATCTACAGATGTTGTCCCCCTTTACAAAGCTCTCATTAGGTCAATCATTTTGTATAATGCCCACTTTGGCAGGTACCTGTCCAGTCTCATGCAACAATTGGAATACCTTCAGAGATATGTTACTTAAAAGGATACAAGTCCTAAACAATAGGTCTTGCATGGACCACCTCAAAGATTTATTACTATAGTCAGTATACTGCAGAATGCTTAGAGGTGATGTGTCTGGCATACAAGGCATCCTCCAACCTAATACAGATGGACCTAATGAACATCAGCAAGTCAAATGACATCAGAAATACTCAGTCCAGGTATCTAAACTGTATGTTGTGGAGAGATGGATATATATATATCACAGAGGTCACCACTGTTCCAGAACACTATCCAAAACAAAGCTCATCCCTGTCCATATTCAAATGCAACTTGGATCTAAGGATAGGTAATAGAAAATGTACTCCAGGATTGCCCCTCATGCCACTAATGGATAGAGGCAGTTCCTAAATGCAGCATCCCTTATATGGGTCCCTTCAAATTATCTATGGAATGATCACAGTTGTTCTCACTGGGGCTGATATGCAGTTATCAGCCATGGGCTAGGTAAGACCAATCAGAAAATGTTAATTTAAGCACCAAAAGGGAACTGGCTAAACTTAAAAAGTCCTCCAAGTGAATCTATGCCGTGGTAGTATATAGTTGTAAAAAATTGCTCATTTTAGATCACTAAGTGCCCCCCCCCCCGCCCCAGTCTTCAACAGCTTCCGGCACCTGACGCAACAGGTGTTTGCGACCTGTTTTCATCTTCTGTGTCTGTGTGACCGATGGTTTATGTCTTTGTCTTTTGCACCTAGTGGGAATTTGAATTCCAGAGGACGTGTGCACTGCGGACGAATGTATAAGTGAGTGGTAGGTGTGTGCGGGTGTGGGTTTAAGTGATGTGTGTGTCAAGCTAAGAATAAGTATTTTTCCTTTATTATGATTAAGAAAGCAAAATTGGGCAGAGAATAGTCATGATCATTAATAGAACTTAATCTATTCTCTTATAAATATGTTTTGGATGAGCCAAAGAAGCAAAAGTATTTCCTACTTAAAACAAAAAGGCATCTTATTTCTGTTTAATAGACGATTCACATTATTTCTGCTTAATACATGTTATTTGTTATTTTCTTGTCCATCGTTGTTGGCTTAAGTACTGCAGT
This sequence comes from Protopterus annectens, assembly GCF_019279795.1. Lineage (NCBI taxonomy): Eukaryota > Metazoa > Chordata > Ceratodontiformes > Protopteridae > Protopterus > Protopterus annectens. The sequence goes on along the minus strand of NC_056747.1, from coordinate 127,658,944 downwards.
GAAAACTAAGACAAATACGACTTGGCACGTGCCGTTAACAGTCGCGGATTACAGCCAGAATTCATAAAGAAATGTTGATTCATCTGTGGCTATCTATACACTCCCTTTTGTTGCATGTTGGAATGTGTGAAATTTATTTATTTATTTATTTTACATTTGTTGACCGGGCTAGTCTAGCTGGATATATTTCCATTTTCAGTAGAGGCCCGGGGAGAAAAGCTCCACACAAAACACAACAAAGAGACATATTAATAATAAAAAAAAAAAATAAGAATATAAAATTAGTAATAAAATCAACAAAAAGCTAAGCCACACAAAACTACAGTAGACATGAATAATACTAGGCCAGTTACAAAGCATCTTAATTAATGGATAAAGGCTGCGCCAAAAAAGCTTCTAAAATATAGAAAAAAAGTAGAGTACAAGTGACTAGAAAAGTTGAAGGAGTAATACAAAACTAGAAAAGAGGGAAGAGACAGTAGTCAAGAAGAGAGAAGAGAAAAGAAGACAAAAGAAAAGAGAGGGGAGAGATGAGAGAAGTAAGTCAGAGCATAGAAGGACTACAACGGGCAAAAGAAAAACTAGGTATTTGCTTAACTATTAAGCACAGAGTAGGGTTAAAGGTAGATAAAAGGGTAATGAAGAAAGTTAGTCTGGTGTACTACATGAACAAAGCCAGTGATTTTGGAAGTACAGTTTGATTTTTTGTTTGAAGAGAGGTAAGGATGTGATCAGAGTTATATCCCTAGGTAGCAGATTCCATATTCTACCTACAGTATTAGTGAATACAGAGTCGCCAGCTAAGTTGTGGGACTTTATAGATTTGGCCAGGAGTTTACAAGAGGATCGAAGGGAGGTAAGATTGTTATAAGGGATTAAAAGTTGTGAAAGTGTAGGGGTGTTATCAGGTTGGTACAGTATTTTGTGGGCAATAGTAAGTTGTGAGATTATAAGATGGTTTTGTAGTTCTAGCCAGCCTAAAAGTTTCAAATTAAGACAGTGATGGGTTCTGAAAGGGTTACCAGTGGCAAAGCGGGCAATGTTGTTATAGCAGTGTAGTTGGGGGTTAAAAGAAAAATTTAAATTTTGGGGGTATGGAAATCCCTTGTATTGGGTTAACCCCAGGAAAAACAAAATAAAATTTTATTTTAGGTAGGGGTTTGCAGAAAAGGAATTTTTTGTTTTTGGGTAAAAAAATCCCTTGGAGTTGAAATTAAAAAAAAAATATTGGGTAGTTTTTTGATATTTATAGTGGGGGAAAACAAAACCCAAGGGTATAAAAAATAGTAATTAGTAAAAACCCCCCAAAAAAAGGGGGAACAAAAATTTTCTTGAAAATTAGGGGTTCAAAGAAAATTTTTTTTAGTTTTTCCAAGGGTTAAAAGAAGTAGAGTGGGACGGGAAAAAAGGGTATACAAGAAGGATATCGAGGAGGGGGAAAGAAGGAATTTTTTTAGTTTTTCCCAAGGGGGGAAAAACCCAAAAGAAAATTAAAAGGAAAAAAAGGGGAAAAGGAGAATTTTTTGTTCGGTGTTTCAGAAAAGGCAATGTTTTGATTTCCGGGGTATGGGAAAGAAAAGGATTTAAAAAAGGGAACCCAGGAAAAAAAACCCGGGTAACCCGGGGTTTTTTGATTTGATGGGGTTAGAAAAGTTTTTTAGTTTTAAGGGATGGGGAAAGTATTAAGTTGTAAGATTGGCAAAAAAAGGGAATAAAGATGTTTTTGTATCCTGGGTTTATTCAAAAAAGGGCTGTTTTAAATTTTCCAAAGGGAGAGGAAAAGTTAGTGGGTTTTAAAAGGTTAAAGGAAAAAAAGGGGATATGGGAGAAGTTTTTGAACTTAAGGTTGGAAGAAAATGTTTTATTTAATATCGAAATATATGGTTTGTGAGGTTAAAAGGGAAAAAAAGGGTAACGGGTAGTTTTTAAATTCGAGGTAGGGGGTTGAAAAAAGGAAGTTTAATTTTAAGGGGATGGGGAAAAGCCCCCCAGAATTAGGGAAACCCAAAAAACCAAATTGGAGATATTTTAAATTTTGGGGAGTGGGTTGCGAAAAATTTTTTAGATTTTAATATACAGAAAGTCATAAGAGAAGGGACAACCCACAAAAAAAGGGGAATGGGGGTTTTTTAATTTTGGGGTTTGGGGGTTCAGAAGAACAATTTTAATTTTCCCAAGGGATGGAAAATACCTTAAAAAAAAAGGAAAAAAAGGGTATACCCAAAATTTTCTTGTATTTTGGGGAGGGGGTTGCAGAAGAAAATTTTTTAGATTTTAAAGGGGTGTAGGAAAATCCCTATGGTTAGTAAGGACCCCCGGGAAAAACAAGGGTTACTATTTTTAAAAGGGGGGGGGTTTTAAAAAAGGGGAATTTTTAAATTTTCCAATATAAAAAATCCCAAAATTCCCCCGGGAAAAAAACCAGGGTATATCGGAGATATTTTGAATTTGAGGAGTGGGTGGAAAAGGAATTTTTAGATTTTCCGGGGGGTATCAAAAACCCCTTAAGTAAATTAAACCCCAAAAAAAGGGTTTAAAGGGTAATTTTTTATTTGGGGTTTTTTAAAAAAATTTTTTTTAAAAAAAGGTTAGGAAAAAGGCCCTAGAGATTAGTAAGTTCAACCCAAAAAAAACCATAATGGGAGATTTTTTAAAAAAGGGGGGGTTTAAAAAAAATTTTTAGTTTTAAGGGGGGGCAGAAAGCCCTAGTGGTTAAGGGATTAAAGGAAAAAATTATAGGAGTGTTTCTTTTCTTGATATGGGTTAGAAGGGTAATGATTTTTCCCAAGGGTAGTCAAAAAGATGTGATTGTAAAAAAACCCGGGAAAAAAACCCGGGGTTATCAAAAGCTTGTATTTGAGGTAGGGGGGAAAAAAGGAATTTTTTAGATTTTCCAAAGTAAAAAAGGTATATAATTTTAAAAATTAACCCGGAAAAAAAGGGAACCCAGGAGAAGTTTTTTGATATTTAGGTATGGGTAAAGAAAAATGAGATTTTAAGGGTTGGAAAATATGGGGTTAGTAAGTTTCCCCCAAAAACCGGGTTTAACGGGGAAAATTTTTTTTGATATTGGGGTATTTTAAAAGAAGGCTTTTTAACTTTCCCGGGTAGAGGCAAAAGCCCTGGGGTTTAGGGGGTTTAACCCGGGCAAAAAACGGGCCCGGGGTAGGAATTTAAGGGTTCAAAGAGGAAATTTTTGTTTCCAAGGGTAGGGTAAACCCCTAGAATTATGGTGTTTAAAAAGGGGAAAAAACCAGGGTTTCCAGGGTGTTTTTTGATATCTTGGGTGGGGGGTTAGAAGAAGGCAATGTTTTTTTTTCCAAGGGTAGTAGGCAAAAGTACCAGTAGATTAGTGAGGATTCCCCCAGGCAAAAAACGGGGGGAAAATTTCTTGATATTTTGAGGTAGTGGTTGCAGAAGAAGGCAATTTTTTAGATTTTTCCAAAGGGGTAGTAGGCAGAAAGCAATAGAGTTAGAGAAAAAAAAAAAAAAAGGGAATTTTAAAAGTTTTTTTTTGAGGTAGGGGGGCAGAAAAGGCAATGTTTGGGCTTTTCCAAGGTAGTGGGCAAAAAAAAAGTAAAAAAAAAACCCGGGAAAACCAGGGTATTCAAAATTTTTCTTGATATTTGGGGAGGGGTTAAAAAGGCAATTTTTTAGATTTTCCAAAGTCAGAATATTAATTGTGGGGGTTGGCAAAAAACAGGGTTTGGGAATTTTCAATACAGGTAGTGGGTTGAAAAGAACTTTTTTAACCCAAGGGTAAGGAAAAACCCCTAAAATTAGTAGGTTAAAAGGGAAAAAAAGGGAAGGAATAGCATACTTGGGGTGGGGGTTGAGAAAAGGCAAAATTTTCCAAAGGGGTAGTCGAAACCCCTAGTGGGTTAGAAAATTTAACCCCCAAAAAAAAGGGAACCCCGGGAGATTTTAACAAGGGGTTCAGGGGGAATTTTTTAGTTTTCCGGGGGATGGCAAATCCCTAGAGAAATAAATTAACCCAGGCAAAAACACAGGGTATATCCAGGAGATAGTTTCTTGATATCTTGAGGTAGTGGGTTGCAGAAGAAGGCAATGTTTTAGACTTTTCCAAGGGTAGTAGGCAGAAAGTACCCTAGTAGAGTTAGTAGAGGGATTCAACCCAGGCAAAAAACACAGGGTATATCCAGGAGATAGTTTCCTGATATCTTGAGGTAGTGGGTTGCAAAAGAAGGCAATGTTTTAGACTTTTCCAAGGGTAGTAGGCAGAAAGTACCCTAGTAGAGTTAGTAGAGGTATCAACTCAGGCAAAAAACACAGGGTGTATCCAGGAGATAGTTTCCTGATATCTTGAGGTAGTGGGTTGCAGAAGAAGGCAATGTTTTAGACTTTTCCAAGGATACTAGGCAGAAAGTACCCTAGTAGAGTTAGTAGAGGGATTCAACCCAGGCAGAAAACACAGGGTATATCCAGGAGATAGTTTCTTGATATCTTGAGGTAGTGGGTTGCAGAAGAAGGCAATGTTTTAGACTTTTCCAAGGGTAGTAGGCAGAAAGTACCCTAGTAGAGGGATTCAACCCAGGCAAAAAACACAGGGTATAACCAGGAGATAGCTTCTTGATATCTTGAGGTAGTGGGTTGCAGAAGAAGGCAATGTTTTAGACTTTTCCAAGGGTAGTAGGCAGAAAGTACCCTAATAGAGGCCGTAGAGGGATTCAACCCAGGCAAAAAACACAGGGTATATCCAGGAGATAATTTCTTGATATCTTGAGGTAGTGGGTTGCAGAAGAAGGCAATGTTTTAGACTTTTCCAAGAGTAGTAGGCAGAAAGTACCCTAGTAGAGTTAGTAGAGGGATTCAACCCAGGCAAAAAACACAGGGTATATGCAGGAGATAGTTTCTTGATATATTGAGGTAGTGGGTTGCAGAAGAAGGCAATGTTTTAGACTTTTCCAAAGGTAGTATGCAGAAAGTACCCTAGTATAGTTAGTAGAGGGATTCAACCCAGGCAAAAACCACAGGGTATATCCAGGAGATAGTTTCTTAATATCTTGAGGTAGTGGGTTGCAGAAGAAGGCAATGTTTTAGACTTTTCCAAGGGTAGGCAGAGTACCCTAGTAGAGTTCAGAGGGATTCAACCCAGGCAAAAACACAGGGTATATAGGAGATAGTTTCTGATATCTTGAGGTAGTGGTTTGCAGAAGAAGGTAATGTTTTAGACTTTTCCAAGGGTAGCAGGCAGAAAGTACCCTAGTAGAGTTAGTAGAGGGATTAAACCCAGGCAAAAAACACAGGGTATATCCAGGAGATAGTTTCTTGATATCTTGAGGTAGTGGGTTGCAGAAGAAGGCAATGTTTTAGACTTTTCCAAGGGTAGTAGGTAGAAAGTACCCTAGTAGAGTTAGTAGAGGGATACAACCCAGGCAAAAAACACAGGGTATATCCAAGAGATAGTTTCTTGATATCCTGAGGTAGTGGGTTGCAGAAGAAGGCAATGTTTTAGACTTTTCCAAGGGTAGTAGGCAGGAAGTACCCTAGTAGAGTTGGGAGGATTCAACCCAGGCAAAAAACACAGGGTATATCCAGGAGATAGTTTCTTGATATCTTGAGGTAGTGGGTTGGAGAAGAAGGCAATGTTTTAGACTTTTCCAAGGGTAGTAGGCAGAAAGTACCCTAGTAGAGTTAGTAGAGGGATTAAACCCAGGCAAAAAACACAGGGAATATCAGGGAGATAGTTTCTTGATATCTTGAGGTAGTGGGTTGCAGAAGAAGGCAATGTTTTAGACTTTTCCAAGGGTAGTAGGCAGAAAGTACCCTAGTAGAGTTAGTAAAGGGATTCAACCCAGGCAAAAACACAGGGTATATCAGGAGATAGTTTCTTGATATCTTGAGGTAGTGGGTTGCAGAAGGCAATGTTTTAGACTTTTCCAAGGGTAGTAGGCAGGAAGTACCCTAGTAGAGTTAGTAGAGGGATTCAACCCAGGCAAAAAACACAGGGTATATCCAGTAGATAGTTTCTGATATCCTGAGGTATTAGGTTGCAAAAGAAGGCAATGTTTTAGACTTTTCCAAGGGTAGTAGGCAGAAAGTACCCTAGTAGTGTTAGTAGAAGGATTCAACCCAGGCAAAAAACACAGGGTATATCCAGGAGATAGTTTCTTGATATCTTGAGGTAGTGGGTTGCAGAAGAAGGCAATGTTTTGGACTTTTCCAAGGGTAGTAGGCAGAAAGTACCCTAGTAGAGTTCGTAGAGGGATTCAACCCAGGCAAAAAACACAGGGTATATCCAGGAGATAGTTTCTTGATATCTTGAGGTAGTGGGTTGCAGAAGAAGGCAATGTTTTAGACTTTTCCAAGGGTAGTAGGCAGAAAGTACCCCAGTAGAGTTAGTAGAGGGATTCAACCCAGGCAAAAAACACAGGGTATATCCAGGAGATAGTTTCTTGATATCTTGAGGTAGTGGGTTGCAGAAGAGGGCAATGTTTTAGACTTTTCCAAGGGTAGTAGGCAGAAAGTACCCTAGTAGAGTTAGTAGAGGGATTCAACCCGTAAAAACACAGGGTATATCCAGGAGAGAGCTTCTTGATATCTTGAGTTAGTGGGTTGCAGAAGAAGGCAATGTTTAGACTTTTCCAAGGGTAGTAGGGAGAAAGTACCTAGTAGACAGAGGATTCAACCCAGGCAAAAAACACAGGGTATATCCAGGAGATAGTTTCCTGATATCTTGAGGTAGTGGGTTGCAGAAGAAGGCAATGTTTTAGACTTTTCCAAGGGTAGTAGGCAGAAAGTACCCTAGTAGAGTTAGTAGAGGGATTCAACCCAGGCAGAAAACACAGGGTATATCCAGGAGATAGTTTCTTGATATCTTGAGGTAGTGGGTTGCAGAAGAAGGCAATGTTTTAGACTTTTCCAAGGGTAGTAGGCAGAAAGTACCCTAGTAGAGGGATTCAACCCAGGCAAAAAACACAGGGTATATCCAGGAGATAGCTTCTTGATATCTTGAGGTAGTGGGTTGTAGAAGAAGGCAATGTTTTAGACTTTTCCAAGGGTAGTAGGCAGAAAATACCCTAATAGAGTTCAGAAGGATTCAACCCATAAAAAAACACAGGGTATATCCAGGAGATAATTTCTTGATATCTTGAGGTAGTGGGTTGCAGAAGAAGGCAATGTTTTAGACTTTTCCAAAGGTAGTAGGCAGAAAGTACCCTAGTAGAGTTAGTAGAGGGATTCAACCCAGGCAAAAACCACAGGGTATATCCAGGAGATAGTTTCTAATATCTGAGGTAGTGGGTTGCAGAATAAGGCAATGTTTTAGACTTTTCCAAGGGTAGTAGGCAGAAAGTACCCTAGTAGAGTTCAGAGAGGATTCAACCCAGGCAAAAAACACAGGGTATATCCAGGAGATAGTTTCTTGATATCTTGAGGTAGTGGGTTGCAGAAGAAGGTAATGTTTTAGACTTTTCCAAGGGTAGTAGGCAGAAAATGCGCTAGTAGAGTTAGTAGAGGATTAAAACCAGACAAAAAACACAGGGTATATCCAGGAGATAGTTTCTTGATATCTTGAGGTAGTGGGTTATAGAAGAAGGCAATGTTTTAGACTTTTCCAAGGGTAGTAGGCAAAAGGTACCCTAGTAGAGTTAGTAGAGGATTCAACCCAGGCAAAAACACAGGGTATATCCAGGAGATAGTTTCTTGATATCTTGAGGTAGTGGGTTGCAGAAGAAGGCAATGTTTTAGACTTTTCCAAGGGTAGTAGGCAGGAAGTACCCTAGTAGAGTTAGTAGAGGGATTCAACCCAGGCAAAAAACACAGGGTATATCCAGGAGATAGTTTCTTGATATCCTGAGGTATTGGGTTGCAAAAGAAGGCAATGTTTTAGACTTTTCCAAGGGTAGTAGGCAGAAAGTACCCTAGTAGTGTTAGTAGAGGGATTCAACCCAGGCAAAAAACAGGGTATATCCAGGAGATAGTTTTTTGATATCTTGAGTTAGCGGGTTGCAGAAGAAGGCAATGTTTTAGACTTTTCCAAGGGTAGTAGGCATAAAGTACCCTAGTAGAGTTAGTAGAGTGATTCAACCCAGGCAAAAAACACAGGGTATATCCAGGAGATAGTTTATTGATATCTTGAGGTAGTGGGTTGCAGAAGAAGGCAATGTTGTAGACTTTTCCAAGGGTAGTAGGCAGAAAGTACCCTAGTAGAGTTAGTAGAGGGATTCAACCCAGGCAAAAAACACAGGGTATATCCAGGAGATAATTTCTTGATATCTTGAGGTAGTGAGTTGCAGAAGAAGGCAATGTTTTAGACTTTTCCAAGGGTAGTAGGCAGAAAGTACCCTAATAGAGTTAGTAGAGGGATTCAACCCAGGCAAAAAACACAGGGTATATCCAGGAGATAGCTCCTTGATATCTTGAGGTAGTGGGTTGCAGAAGAAGGCAATGTTCTAGGCTTTTCCAAGGTTAGTAGGCAGAAAGTACCCAAGTAGAGTTAGTAGAGGGATTCAACCCAGGCAAAAATCACAGGGTATATCCAGGAGATAGTTTCTTGATATCTTGAGGTAGTGGGTTGCAGAAGAAGGCAATGTTTTAGACTTTTCCAAAGGTAGTAGGCAGAAGGTACCCTAGTAGAGTTAGTAGAGGGATTCAACCCAGGCAAAAAACACAGGGTATATCCAGGAGATAGTTTCTTAATATCTTGAGGTAGTGGGTTGCAGAAGAAGGCAATGTTCTAGACTTTTCCAAGGGTAGTAGGCAGAAAGTACCCTAGTAGAGTTAGTAGAGGGATTCAACCCAGGCAAAAAACACAGGGTATATCAGGAGATAGTTTCTTGATATCTTGAGGTAGTGGGTTGCAGAAGAAGGCAATGTTCTAGACTTTTCCAAGGGTAGTAGGCAGAAAGTACCCTAGTAGAGTTAGTAGAGGGATTAAACCCAGGCAAAAAACACAGGGTATATCCAGGAGATAGCTTCTTGATATCTTGACGTAGTGGGTTGCAGAAGAAGGCAATGTTTTAGACTTTTCCAAGGGTAGTAGGCAGAAAGTACCCTAGTAGAATTAGTAGAGGGATTCAACCCAGGCAAAAAACACAGGGTATATCCAGGAGATAGTTTCTTGATATCTTGAGGAAGTGGGTTGCAGAAGAAGGCAATGTTTTAGACTTTTCCAAGGGTAGTAGGCAGGAAGTACCCTAGTAGAGTTAGTAGAGGGATTCAACCCAGGCAAAAAACACAGGGTATATCAGGAGATAGTTTCTTGATATCTTGAGGTAGTGGGTTGCAGAAGAAGGTAATGTTTTAGACTTATCCAAGGGTAGTAGGCAGAAAGTACCCTAGTAGAGTTAGTAGAGGGATTCAACCCAGGCAAAAAACACAGGGTATATCCAGGAGATAGTTTCTTGATATCCTGAGGTATTGGGTTGCAAAAGAAGGCAATGTTTTAGACTTTTCAAGAGTAGTAGGCAGAAAGTACCCTAGTAGTGTTAGTAGAGGGATTCAACCCAGGCAAAAAACACAGGGTATATCCAGGAGATAGTTTCTTGATATCTTGAGGTAGTGGGTTGCAGAAGAAGGCAATGTTTTGGACTTTTCCAAGGGTAGTAGGCAGAAAGTACCCTAGTAGAGTTCGTAGAGGGATTCAACCCAGGCAAAAAACACAGGGTATATCCAGGAGATAGTTTCTTGATATCTTGAGGTAGTGGGTTGCAGAAGAAGGCAATGTTTTAGACTTTTCCAAGGGTAGTAGGCAGAAAGTACCCTAGTAGAGTTAGTAGAGGGATTCAACCCAGGCAAAAAACACAGGGTATATCCAGGTGATAGTTTCTTGATATCTTGAGGTAGTGGGTTGCAGAAGAAGGCAATGTTTTAGACTTTTCCAAGGGTAGTAGGCAGAAAGTACCCTAGTAGAGTTAGTAAAGGGATTAAACCCAGGCAAAAAACACAGGGTTTATCCAGGAGATAGTTTCTTAATATCTTGAGGTAGTGGGTTGCAGAAGAAGGCAATGTTTTAGACTTTTCCAAGGTTAGTAGGCAGAAAGTACCCAGTAGAGTTAGTAGAGGGATTCAACCCAGGCAAAAAACACAGGGTATATCCAGGAGATAGTTTCTTGATATCTTGAGGTAGTGGGTTGCAGAAGAAGGCAATGTTTTAGACTTTTCCAAGGGTAGTAGGCAGAAAGTACCCTAGTAGAGTTAGTAGAGGGATTCAACCCAGGCAAAAAACACAGGGTATATACAGGAGATAGTTTCTTGATATCTTGAGGTAGTGGGTTGCAGAAGAAGGCAATGTTTTAGACTTTTCCAAGGGTAGTAGGCAGAAAGTACCCTAGTAGAGTTAGTAGAGGGATTCAACCCAGGCAAAAAACACAGGGTATATCCAGGAGATTGTTTCTTGATATCTTGAGGTAGTGGGTTGCAGACGAAGGCATTGTTTTAGACTTTTCCAAGGGTAGTAGGCAGCAAGTACCCTAGAAGAGTTAGTAGAGGGATTCAACACAGGCAAAAAACACGGTATATCCAGGAGATAGTTTCTTGATATCTTGAGGTAGTATGTTGCAGAAGAAGGCAATGTTTTAGACTTTTCCAAGGGTAGTAGGCAGAAAGTACCCTAGTAGAGTTAGTAGAGGGATTCAACCCAGGCAAAAAACACAGTGTATATCCAGGAGATAGTTTCTTGATATCTTGAGGTAGTGGGTTGCAGAAGAAGGCAATGTTTTTGACTTTTCCAAAGGTAGTAGGCAGAAAGTACCCTAGTAGAGTTAGTAGAGGGATTCAACCCAGGCAAAAAACACAGGGTATATCCAGGAGGTAGTTTCTTAATATCTTGAGGTAGTGGGTTGCAGAAGAAGGCAATGTTTTAGACTTTTCCAAGGGTAGTAGGCAGAAAGTACCCTAGTAGAGTTAGTAGAGGATTCAACCCAGGCAAAAACACAGGGTATATCCAGGAGACAGTTTCTTGATATCTTGAGGTAGTGGGTTGCAGAAGAAGGCAATGTTTTAGACTTTTCCAAGGGTAGTAGGCAGAAAGTACCCTAGTAGAGTTAGTAGAAGGATTCAACCCAGGCAAAAAACACAGGGTATATCCAGGAGATAGTTTCTTGATATCTTGAGGTAGTGGGTTGCAGAAGAAGGCAATATTTTAGACTTTTCCAAGGGTAGTAGGCAGAAAGTACCCTAGTAGAGTTAGTAGAGGGATTCAACCCAGGTAAAAAACACAGGGTATATCCAGGAGATAGTTTCTTGATATCTTGAGGTAGTGGGTTGCAGAAGAAGGCAATGTTTTAGACTTTTCCAAGGGTAGTAGGCAGGAAGTACCCTAGTAGAGTTAGTAGAGGGATTCAACCCAGGCAAAAAACAAGTTATATCCAGGAGATAGTTTCTTGATATCTTGAGGTAGTGGGTTGCAGAAGGCAATGTTTTAGACTTTTCCAAGGGTAGTAGGCAGAAAGTACCCTCGTAGAGTTAGTAGAGGGATTCAACCCAGGCAAAACACAGGGTATATCCATGAGATAGTTTCTTGATATCTTGAGGTAGTGGGTTGCAGAAGAAGGCAATGTTTTAGACTTTTCCAAGGGTAGTAGGCAGAAAGTACCCTAGTAGAGTTAGTAAAGGGATTAAACCCAGGCAAAAAACACAGGGTATATCCAGGAGATAGTTTCTTAATATCTTGAGGTAGTGGGTTGCAGAAGAAGGCAATGTTTTAGACTTTTCCAAGGTTAGTAGGCAGAAAGTACCCAGTAGAGTTAGTAGAGGGATTCAACCCAGGCAAAAAACACAGGGTATATCCAGGAGATAGTTTCTTGATATCTTGAGGTAGTGGGTTGCAGAAGAAGGCAATGTTTTAGACTTTTCCAAGGGTAGTAGGCAGAAAGTACCCTAGTAGAGTTAGTAGAGGGATTCAACCCAGGCAAAAACCACAGGGTATATCCAGGAGATAGTTTCTTAATATCTTGAGGTAGTGGGTTGCAGAAGAAGGCAATGTTTTAGACTTTTCCAAGGGTAGTAGGCAGAAAGTACCCTAGTAGAGTTCGTAGAGGGATTCAACCCAGGCAAAAAACACAGGGTATATCCAGGAGATAGTTTCTTGATATCTTGAGGTAGTGGTTTGCAGAAGAAGGTAATGTTTTAGACTTTTCCAAGGGTAGCAGGCAGAAAGTACCCTAGTAGAGTTAGTAGAGGGATTAAACCCAGGCAAAAAACACAGGGTATATCCAGGAGATAGTTTCTTGATATCTTGAGGTAGTGGGTTGCAGAAGAAGGCAATGTTTTAGACTTTTCCAAGGGTAGTAGGTAGAAAGTACCCTAGTAGAGTTAGTAGAGGGATACAACCCAGGCAAAAAACACAGGGTATATCCAAGAGATAGTTTCTTGATATCCTGAGGTAGTGGGTTGCAGAAGAAGGCAATGTTTTAGACTTTTCCAAGGGTAGTAGGCAGGAAGTACCCTAGTAGAGTTCGTAGAGGGATTCAACCCAGGCAAAAAACACAGGGTATATCCAGGAGATAGTTTCTTGATATCTTGAGGTAGTGGGTTGGAGAAGAAGGCAATGTTTTAGACTTTTCCAAGGGTAGTAGGCAGAAAGTACCCTAGTAGAGTTAGTAGAGGGATTAAACCCAGGCAAAAAACACAGGGAATATCCAGGAGATAGTTTCTTGATATCTTGAGGTAGTGGGTTGCAGAAGGCAATGTTTTAGACTTTTCCAAGGGTAGTAGGCAGAAAGTACCCTAGTAGAGTTAGTAAAGGGATTCAACCCAGGCAAAAAACACAGGGTATATCCAGGAGATAGTTTCTTGATATCTTGAGGTAGTGGGTTGCAGAAGAAGGCAATGTTTTAGACTTTTCCAAGGGTAGTAGGCAGGAAGTACCCTAGTAGAGTTAGTAGAGGGATTCAACCCAGGCAAAAAACACAGGGTATATCCAGGAGATAGTTTCTTGATATCCTGAGGTATTAGGTTGCAAAAGAAGGCAATGTTTTAGACTTTTCCAAGGGTAGTAGGCAGAAAGTACCCTAGTAGTGTTAGTAGAAGGATTCAACCCAGGCAAAAAACACAGGGTATATCCAGGAGATAGTTTCTTGATATCTTGAGGTAGTGGGTTGCAGAAGAAGGCAATGTTTTGGACTTTTCCAAGGGTAGTAGGCAGAAAGTACCCTAGTAGAGTTCGTAGAGGGATTCAACCCAGGCAAAAAACACAGGGTATATCCAGGAGATAGTTTCTTGATATCTTGAGGTAGTGGGTTGCAGAAGAAGGCAATGTTTTAGACTTTTCCAAGGGTAGTAGGCAGAAAGTACCCCAGTAGAGTTAGTAGAGGGATTCAACCCAGGCAAAAAACACAGGGTATATCCAGGAGATAGTTTCTTGATATCTTGAGGTAGTGGGTTGCAGAAGAGGGCAATGTTTTAGACTTTTCCAAGGGTAGTAGGCAGAAAGTACCCTAGTAGAGTTAGTAGAGGGATTCAACCCAGGCAAAAAACACAGGGTATATCCAGGAGAGAGTTTCTTGATATCTTGAGGTAGTGGGTTGCAGAAGAAGGCAATGTTTTAGACTTTTCCAAGGGTAGTAGGGAGAAAGTACCTAGTAGAGATCGTAGAGGGATTCAACCCAGGCAAAAAACACAGGGTATATCCAGGAGATAGTTTCCTGATATCTTGAGGTAGTGGGTTGCAGAAGAAGGCAATGTTTTAGACTTTTCCAAGGGTAGTAGGCAGAAAGTACCCTAGTAGAGTTAGTAGAGGGATTCAACCCAGGCAGAAAACACAGGGTATATCCAGGAGATAGTTTCTTGATATCTTGAGGTAGTGGGTTGCAGAAGAAGGCAATGTTTTAGACTTTTCCAAGGGTAGTAGGCAGAAAGTACCCTAGTAGAGGGATTCAACCCAGGCAAAAAACACAGGGTATATCCAGGAGATAGCTTCTTGATATCTTGAGGTAGTGGGTTGTAGAAGAAGGCAATGTTTTAGACTTTTCCAAGGGTAGTAGGCAGAAAATACCCTAATAGAGTTCGTAGAGGGATTCAACCCACGCAAAAAACACAGGGTATATCCAGGAGATAATTTCTTGATATCTTGAGGTAGTGGGTTGCAGAAGAAGGCAATGTTTTAGACTTTTCCAAAGGTAGTAGGCAGAAAGTACCCTAGTAGAGTTAGTAGAGGGATTCAACCCAGGCAAAAACCACAGGGTATATCCAGGAGATAGTTTCTTAATATCTTGAGGTAGTGGGTTGCAGAATAAGGCAATGTTTTAGACTTTTCCAAGGGTAGTAGGCAGAAAGTACCCTAGTAGAGTTCGTAGAGGGATTCAACCCAGGCAAAAAACACAGGGTATATCCAGGAGATAGTTTCTTGATATCTTGAGGTAGTGGGTTGCAGAAGAAGGTAATGTTTTAGACTTTTCCAAGGGTAGTAGGCAGAAAGTACGCTAGTAGAGTTAGTAGAGGGATTAAACCCAGGCAAAAAACACAGGGTATATCCAGGAGATAGTTTCTTGATATCTTGAGGTAGTGGGTTATAGAAGAAGGCAATGTTTTAGACTTTTCCAAGGGTAGTAGGCAAAAGGTACCCTAGTAGAGTTAGTAGAGGGATTCAACCCAGGCAAAAAACACAGGGTATATCCAGGAGATAGTTTCTTGATATCTTGAGGTAGTGGGTTGCAGAAGAAGGCAATGTTTTAGACTTTTCCAAGGGTAGTAGGCAGGAAGTACCCTAGTAGAGTTAGTAGAGGGATTCAACCCAGGCAAAAAACACAGGGTATATCCAGGAGATAGTTTCTTGATATCCTGAGGTATTGGGTTGCAAAAGAAGGCAATGTTTTAGACTTTTCCAAGGGTAGTAGGCAGAAAGTACCCTAGTAGTGTTAGTAGAGGGATTCAACCCAGGCAAAAAACACAGGGTATATCCAGGAGATAGTTTTTTGATATCTTGAGTTAGCGGGTTGCAGAAGAAGGCAATGTTTTAGACTTTTCCAAGGGTAGTAGGCATAAAGTACCCTAGTAGAGTTAGTAGAGTGATTCAACCCAGGCAAAAAACACAGGGTATATCCAGGAGATAGTTTATTGATATCTTGAGGTAGTGGGTTGCAGAAGAAGGCAATGTTGTAGACTTTTCCAAGGGTAGTAGGCAGAAAGTACCCTAGTAGAGTTAGTAGAGGGATTCAACCCAGGCAAAAAACACAGGGTATATCCAGGAGATAATTTCTTGATATCTTGAGGTAGTGAGTTGCAGAAGAAGGCAATGTTTTAGACTTTTCCAAGGGTAGTAGGCAGAAAGTACCCTAATAGAGTTAGTAGAGGGATTCAACCCAGGCAAAAAACACAGGGTATATCCAGGAGATAGCTCCTTGATATCTTGAGGTAGTGGGTTGCAGAAGAAGGCAATGTTCTAGGCTTTTCCAAGGTTAGTAGGCAGAAAGTACCCAAGTAGAGTTAGTAGAGGGATTCAACCCAGGCAAAAATCACAGGGTATATCCAGGAGATAGTTTCTTGATATCTTGAGGTAGTGGGTTGCAGAAGAAGGCAATGTTTTAGACTTTTCCAAAGGTAGTAGGCAGAAGGTACCCTAGTAGAGTTAGTAGAGGGATTCAACCCAGGCAAAAAACACAGGGTATATCCAGGAGATAGTTTCTTAATATCTTGAGGTAGTGGGTTGCAGAAGAAGGCAATGTTTTAGACTTTTCCAAGGGTAGTAGGCAGAAAGTACCCTAGTAGAGTTCGTAGAGGGATTCAACCCAGGCAAAAAACACAGGGTATATCCAGGAGATAGTTTCTTGATATCTTGAGGTAGTGGGTTGCAGAAGAAGGCAATGTTTTAGACTTTTCCAAGGGTAGTAGGCAGAAAGTACCCTAGTAGAGTTAGTAGAGGGATTAAACCCAGGCAAAAAACACAGGGTATATCCAGGAGATAGCTTCTTGATATCTTGACGTAGTGGGTTGCAGAAGAAGGCAATGTTTTAGACTTTTCCAAGGGTAGTAGGCAGAAAGTACCCTAGTAGAATTAGTAGAGGGATTCAACCCAGGCAAAAAACACAGGGTATATCCAGGAGATAGTTTCTTGATATCTTGAGGAAGTGGGTTGCAGAAGAAGGCAATGTTTTAGACTTTTCCAAGGGTAGTAGGCAGGAAGTACCCTAGTAGAGTTAGTAGAGGGATTCAACCCAGGCAAAAAACACAGGGTATATCCAGGAGATAGTTTCTTGATATCTTGAGGTAGTGGGTTGCAGAAGAAGGTAATGTTTTAGACTTATCCAAGGGTAGTAGGCAGAAAGTACCCTAGTAGAGTTAGTAGAGGGATTCAACCCAGGCAAAAAACACAGGGTATATCCAGGAGATAGTTTCTTGATATCCTGAGGTATTGGGTTGCAGAAGAAGGCAATGTTTTAGACTTTTCCAAGAGTAGTAGGCAGAAAGTACCCTAGTAGTGTTAGTAGAGGGATTCAACCCAGGCAAAAAACACAGGGTATATCCAGGAGATAGTTTCTTGATATCTTGAGGTAGTGGGTTGCAGAAGAAGGCAATGTTTTGGACTTTTCCAAGGGTAGTAGGCAGAAAGTACCCTAGTAGAGTTCGTAGAGGGATTCAACCCAGGCAAAAAACACAGGGTATATCCAGGAGATAGTTTCTTGATATCTTGAGGTAGTGGGTTGCAGAAGAAGGCAATGTTTTAGACTTTTCCAAGGGTAGTAGGCAGAAAGTACCCTAGTAGAGTTAGTAGAGGGATTCAACCCAGGCAAAAAACACAGGGTATATCCAGGTGATAGTTTCTTGATATCTTGAGGTAGTGGGTTGCAGAAGAAGGCAATGTTTTAGACTTTTCCAAGGGTAGTAGGCAGAAAGTACCCTAGTAGAGTTAGTAAAGGGATTAAACCCAGGCAAAAAACACAGGGTTTATCCAGGAGATAGTTTCTTAATATCTTGAGGTAGTGGGTTGCAGAAGAAGGCAATGTTTTAGACTTTTCCAAGGTTAGTAGGCAGAAAGTACCCAGTAGAGTTAGTAGAGGATTCAACCCAGGCAAAAACACAGGGTATATCCAGGAGATAGTTTCTTGATATCTTGAGGTAGTGGGTTGCAGAAGAAGGCAATGTTTTAGACTTTTCCAAGGGTAGTAGGCAGAAAGTACCCTAGTAGAGTTAGTAGAGGGATTCAACCCAGGCAAAAAACACAGGGTATATACAGGAGATAGTTTCTTGATATCTTGAGGTAGTGGGTTGCAGAAGAAGGCAATGTTTTAGACTTTTCCAAGGGTAGTAGGCAGAAAGTACCCTAGTAGAGTTAGTAGAGGGATTCAACCCAGGCAAAAAACACAGGGTATATCCAGGAGATTGTTTCTTGATATCTTGAGGTAGTGGGTTGCAGACGAAGGCATTGTTTTAGACTTTTCCAAGGGTAGTAGGCAGCAAGTACCCTAGAAGAGTTAGTAGAGGGATTCAACACAGGCAAAAAACACGGTATATCCAGGAGATAGTTTCTTGATATCTTGAGGTAGTATGTTGCAGAAGAAGGCAATGTTTTAGACTTTTCCAAGGGTAGTAGGCAGAAAGTACCCTAGTAGAGTTAGTAGAGGGATTCAACCCAGGCAAAAAACACAGTGTATATCCAGGAGATAGTTTCTTGATATCTTGAGGTAGTGGGTTGCAGAAGAAGGCAATGTTTTTGACTTTTCCAAAGGTAGTAGGCAGAAAGTACCCTAGTAGAGTTAGTAGAGGGATTCAACCCAGGCAAAAAACACAGGGTATATCCAGGAGGTAGTTTCTTAATATCTTGAGGTAGTGGGTTGCAGAAGAAGGCAATGTTTTAGACTTTTCCAAGGGTAGTAGGCAGAAAGTACCCTAGTAGAGTTAGTAGAGGGATTCAACCCAGGCAAAAAACACAGGGTATATCCAGGAGACAGTTTCTTGATATCTTGAGGTAGTGGGTTGCAGAAGAAGGCAATGTTTTAGACTTTTCCAAGGGTAGTAGGCAGAAAGTACCCTAGTAGAGTTAGTAGAAGGATTCAACCCAGGCAAAAAACACAGGGTATATCCAGGAGATAGTTTCTTGATATCTTGAGGTAGTGGGTTGCAGAAGAAGGCAATATTTTAGACTTTTCCAAGGGTAGTAGGCAGAAAGTACCCTAGTAGAGTTAGTAGAGGGATTCAACCCAGGTAAAAAACACAGGGTATATCCAGGAGATAGTTTCTTGATATCTTGAGGTAGTGGGTTGCAGAAGAAGGCAATGTTTTAGACTTTTCCAAGGGTAGTAGGCAGGAAGTACCCTAGTAGAGTTAGTAGAGGGATTCAACCCAGGCAAAAAACACGTTATATCCAGGAGATAGTTTCTTGATATCTTGAGGTAGTGGGTTGCAGAAGAAGGCAATGTTTTAGACTTTTCCAAGGGTAGTAGGCAGAAAGTACCCTCGTAGAGTTAGTAGCGGGATTCAACCCAGGCAAAAAACACAGGGTATATCCATGAGATAGTTTCTTGATATCTTGAGGTAGTGGGTTGCAGAAGAAGGCAATGTTTTAGACTTTTCCAAGGGTAGTAGGCAGAAAGTACCCTAGTAGAGTTAGTAAAGGGATTAAACCCAGGCAAAAAACACAGGGTATATCCAGGAGATAGTTTCTTAATATCTTGAGGTAGTGGGTTGCAGAAGAAGGCAATGTTTTAGACTTTTCCAAGGTTAGTAGGCAGAAAGTACCCAGTAGAGTTAGTAGAGGGATTCAACCCAGGCAAAAAACACAGGGTATATCCAGGAGATAGTTTCTTGATATCTTGAGGTAGTGGGTTGCAGAAGAAGGCAATGTTTTAGACTTTTCCAAGGGTAGTAGGCAGAAAGTACCCTAGTAGAGTTAGTAGAGGGATTCAACCCAGGCAAAAAACACAGGGTATATCCAGGAGATAGTTTCTTGATATCTTGAGGTAGTGGGTTGCAGAAGAAGGCAATGTTTTAGACTTTTCCAAGGGTAGTAGGCAGAAAGTACCCTAGTAGATTTAGTAGAGGGATTCAACTCAGGCAAAAAACACAGGGTATATCCAGCAGATTGTTTCTTGATATCTTGAGGTAGTGGGTTGCAGACGAAGGCATTGTTTTAGACTTTTCCAAGGGTAGTAGGCAGAAAGTACCCTAGAAGAGTTAGTAGAGGGATTCAACACAGGCAAAAAACACGGTATATCCAGGAGATAGTTTCTTGATATCTTGAGGTAGTGGGTTGCAGAAGAAGGCAATGTTTTAGACTTTTCCAAGGGTAGTAGGCAGAAAGTACCCTAGTAGAGTTAGTAGAGGGATTCAACCCAGGCAAAAAACACAGGGTATATCCAGGAGATAGTTTCTTGATATCTTGAGGTAGTGGGTTGCAGAAGAAGGCAATGTTTTTGACTTTTCCAAAGGTAGTAGGCAGAAAGTACCCTAGTAGTGTTAGTAGAGGGATTCAACCCAGGCAAAAAACACAGGGTATATCCAGGAGATAGTTTCTTAATATCTTGAGGTAGTGGGTTGCAGAAGAAGGCAATGTTTTAGACTTTTCCAAGGGTAGTAGGCAGAAAGTACCCTAGTAGAGTTAGTAGAGGGATTCAACCCAGGCAAAAAACACAGGGTATATCCAGGAGATAGTTTCTTGATACCTTGAGGTAGTGGGTTGCAGAAGAAGGCAATGTTTTAGACTTTTCCAAGGGCAGTAGGCAGAAAGTACCCTAGTAGAGTTAGTAGAGGGATTCAACCCAGGCAAAAAACACAGGGTATATCCAGGAGATAGTTTCTTGATATCTTGAGGTAGTGGGTTGCAGAAGAAGGCAATATTTTAGACTTTTCCAAGGGTAGTAGGCAGAAAGTACCCTAGTAGAGTTAGTAGAGGGATTCAACCCAGGCAAAAAACACGTTATATCCAGGAGATAGTTTCTTGATATCTTGAGGTAGTGGGTTGCAGAAGAAGGCAATGTTTTAGACTTTTCCAAGGGTAGTAGGCAGAAAGTACCCTAGTAGAGTTAGTAGAGGGATTCAACCCAGGCAAAAAAACACAGGGTATATCCATGAGATAGTTTCTTGATATCTTGAGGTAGTGGGTTGCAGAAGAAGGCAATGTTTTAGACTTTTCCAAGGGTAGTAGGCAGAAAGTACCCTAATAGAGTTAGTAAAGGGATTAACCCCAGGCAAAAAACACAGGGTATATCCAGGAGATAGTTTCTTGATATCTTGAGGTAGTGGGTTGCAGAAGAAGGCAATGTTTTAGACTTTTCCAAGGTTAGTAGGCAGAAAGTACCCAGTAGAGTTAGTAGAGGGATTCAACCCAGGCAAAAAACACAGGGTATATCCAGGAGATAGTTTCTTGATATCTTGAGGTAGTGGGTTGCAGAAGAAGGCAATGTTTTAGACTTTTCCAAGGTTAGTAGGCAGAAAGTACCCAGTAGAGTTAGTAGAGTGATTCAACCCAGGCAAAAAACACAGGGTATATCCAGGAGATAGTTTCTTGATATCTTGTGGTAGTGGTTTGCAGAAGAAGGTAATGTTTTAGACTTTTCCAAGGGTAGTAGGCAGAAAGTACCCTAGTAGAGTTAGAAGAGGGATACAACCCAGGCAAACAACCACAGGGTAAATCAGGAGATAGTTTCTTGATATCTTGAGGTAGTGGGTTGCAGAAGAAGGCAATGTTCTAGACTTTTCCAAGGGTAGTAGGCAGAAAGTACCCTAGTAGAGTTAGTAGAGGGATTCAACCCAGGCAAAAAACACAGGGTATATCCAGGAGATAGTTTCTTGATATCTTGAGGTAGTGGGTTGCAGACGAAGGCATTGTTTTCGACTTTTCCAAGGGTAGTAGGCAGAAAGTACCCTAGTAGAGTTAGTAGAGGGATTCAACACAGGCAAAAAACACGGTATATCCAGGAGATAGTTTCTTGATATCTTGAGGTAGTGGGTTGCAGAAGAAGGCAATGTTTTTGACTTTTCCAAAGGTAGTAGGCAGAAAGTACCCTAGTAGAGTTAGTAGAGGGATTCAACCCAGGCAAAAAACACAGGGTATATCCAGGAGATAGTTTCTTAATATCTTGAGGTAGTGGGTTGCAGAAGAAGGCAATGTTTTAGACTTTTCCAAGGGTAGTAGGCAGAAAGTACCCTAGTAGAGTTAGTAGAGGGATTCAACCCAGGCAAAAAACACAGGGTATATCCAGGAGACAGTTTCTTGATATCTTGAGGTAGTGGGTTGCAGAAGAAGGCAATGTTTTAGACTTTTCCAAGGGTAGTAGGCAGAAAGTACCCTAGTAGAGTTAGTAGAAGGATTCAACCCAGGCAAAAAACACAGGGTATATCCAGGAGATAGTTTCTTGATATCTTGAGGTAGTGGGTTGCAGAAGAAGGCAATATTTTAGACTTTTCCAAGGGTAGTAGGCAGAAAGTACCCTAGTAGAGTTAGTAGAGGGATTCAACCCAGGTAAAAAACACAGGGTATATCCAGGAGATAGTTTCTTGATATCTTGAGGTAGTGGGTTGCAGAAGAAGGCAATGTTTTAGACTTTTCCAAGGGTAGTAGGCAGGAAGTACCCTAGTAGAGTTAGTAGAGGGATTCAACCCAGGCAAAAAACACGTTATATCCAGGAGATAGTTTCTTGATATCTTGAGGTAGTGGGTTGCAGAAGAAGGCAATGTTTTAGACTTTTCCAAGGGTAGTAGGCAGAAAGTACCCTCGTAGAGTTAGTAGAGGGATTCAACCCAGGCAAAAAACACAGGGTATATCCATGAGATAGTTTCTTGATATCTTGAGGTAGTGGGTTGCAGAAGAAGGCAATGTTTTAGACTTTTCCAAGGGTAGTAGGCAGAAAGTACCCTAGTAGAGTTAGTAAAGGGATTAAACCCAGGCAAAAAACACAGGGTATATCCAGGAGATAGTTTCTTAATATCTTGAGGTAGTGGGTTGCAGAAGAAGGCAATGTTTTAGACTTTTCCAAGGTTAGTAGGCAGAAAGTACCCAGTAGAGTTAGTAGAGGGATTCAACCCAGGCAAAAAACACAGGGTATATCCAGGAGATAGTTTCTTGATATCTTGAGGTAGTGGGTTGCAGAAGAAGGCAATGTTTTAGACTTTTCCAATGGTAGTAGGCAGAAAGTACCCTAGTAGAGTTAGTAGAGGGATTCAACCCAGGCAAAAAACACAGGGTATATCCAGCAGATTGTTTCTTGATATCTTGAGGTAGTGGGTTGCAGACGAAGGCATTGTTTTAGACTTTTCCAAGGGTAGTAGGCAGAAAGTACCCTAGAAGAGTTAGTAGAGGGATTCAACACAGGCAAAAAACACGGTATATCCAGGAGATAGTTTCTTGATATCTTGAGGTAGTGGGTTGCAGAAGAAGGCAATGTTTTAGACTTTTCCAAGGGTAGTAGGCAGAAAGTACCCTAGTAGAGTTAGTAGAGGGATTCAACCCAGGCAAAAAACACAGGGTATATCCAAGAGATAGTTTCTTGATATCTTGAGGTAGTGGGTTGCAGAAGAAGGCAATGTTTTTGACTTTTCCAAAGGTAGTAGGCAGAAAGTACCCTAGTAGAGTTAGTAGAGGGATTCAACCCAGGCAAAAAACACAGGGTATATCCAGGAGATAGTTTCTTAATATCTTGAGGTAGTGGGTTGCAGAAGAAGGCAATGTTTTAGACTTTTCCAAGGGTAGTAGGCAGAAAGTACCCTAGTAGAGTTAGTAGAGGGATTCAACCCAGGCAAAAAACACAGGGTATATCCAGGAGATAGTTTCTTGATGCCTTGAGGTAGTGGGTTGCAGAAGAAGGCAATGTTTTAGACTTTTCCAAGGGCAGTAGGCAGAAAGTACCCTAGTAGAGTTAGTAGAGGGATTCAACCCAGGCAAAAAACACAGGGTATATCCAGGAGATAGTTTCTTGATATCTTGAGGTAGTGGGTTGCAGAAGAAGGCAATATTTTAGACTTTTCCAAGGGTAGTAGGCAGAAAGTACCCTAGTAGAGTTAGTAGAGGGATTCAACCCAGGTAAAAAACATGGGGTATATCCAGGAGATAGTTTTTTGATATCTTGAGGTAGTGGGTTGCAGAAGACGGCAATGTTTTAGACTTTTCCAAGGGTAGTAGGCAGAAAGTACCCTAATAGAGTTAGTAAAGGGATTAACCCCAGGCAAAAAACACAGTGTATATCCAGGAGATAGTTTCTTGATATCTTGAGGTAGTGGGTTGCAGAAGAAGGCAATGTTTTAGACTTTTCCAAGGTTAGTAGGCAGAAAGTACCCAGTAGAGTTAGTAGAGGGATTCAACCCAGGCAAAAAACACAGGGTATATCCAGGAGATAGTTTCTTGATATCTTGAGGTAGTGGGTTGCAGAAGAAGGCAATGTTTTAGACTCTTCCAGGGGTAGTAGGCAGAAAGTACCCTAGTAGAGTTAGTAGAGGGATTCAACCCAGGCAAAAAACACAGGGTATATCCAGGAGATAGTTTCTTGATATCTTGTGGTAGTGGTTTGCAGAAGAAGGTAATGTTTTAGACTTTTCCAAGGGTAGTAGGCAGAAAGTACCCTAGTAGAGTTAGTAGAGGGATTCAACCCAGGCAAAAAACACAGGGTATATCCAGGAGATAGTTTCTTGATATCTTGAGGTAGTGGGTTGCAGACGAAGGCATTGTTTTCGACTTTTCCAAGGGTAGTAGGCAGAAAGTACCCTAGTAGAGTTAGTAGAGGGATTCAACACAGGCAAAAAACACGGTATATCCAGGAGATAGTTTCTTGATATCTTGAGGTAGTGGGTTGCAGAAGAAGGCAATGTTTTAGACTTTTCCAAGGGTAGTAGGCAGAAAGTACCCTAGTAGAGTTAGTAGAGGGATTCAACCCAGGCAAAAAACACAGGGTATATCCAGGAGATAGTTTCTTGATATCTTGAGGTAGTGGGTTGCAGAAGAAGGCAATGTTTTTGACTTTTCCAAAGGTAGTAGGCAGAAAGTACCCTAGTAGAGTTAGTAGAGGGATTCAACCCAGGCAAAAAACACAGGGTATATCCAGGAGATAGTTTCTTAATATTTTGAAGTAGTGGGTTGCAGAAGAAGGCAATGTTTTAGACTTTTCCAAGGGTAGTAGGCATAAAGTACCCTAGTAGAGTTAGTAGAGGGATTCAACCCAGGCAAAAAACACAGGGTATATCCAGGAGATCGTTTTTTAATATCTTGAGGTAGTGGGTTGCAGAAGGCGGCAATGTTTTAGACTTTTCCAAGGGTAGTAGGCAGAAAGTACCCTAGTAGATTTAGTAGAGGGATTCAACCCAGACAAAAAACACAGGGTATATCCAGGAGATAGTTTCTTGATATCTTGAGGTAGTGGGTTGCAGAAGAAGGCAATGTTTTAGACTTTTCCAAGGGTAGTAGGCAGAAAGTACCCTAGCAGAGTTAGTAGAGGGATTCAACCCAGGCAAAAACCACAGGGTATATCCAGGAGATAGTTTCTTGATATCTTGAGGTAGTGGGTTGCAGAAGTAGGCAATGTTTTAGACTTTTCCAAGGGTAGTAGGCAGAAAGTACCCTAGTAGAGGGATTCAACCCAGGCAAAAAACACAGGGTATATCCAGGAGATAGTTTTTTGATATCTTGAGGTAGTGGGTTGCAGAAGAAGGCAATGTTTTAGACTTTTCCAAGGGTAGTAGGCAGAAAGTACCCTGGTAGAGTTAGTAGAGGGATTCAACCCAGTCAAAAAACACAGGGTATATCCAGGAGATAGTACAGATAAGACCGCACAGCCAAGAGGAAAATAGTTCTTGTTTTGTAATCACTGCAAATCAGGACAGATATTTTATACATGTAGACAATAAATGGTACGTCTTGTTAAATCAAAAATAAGTCCAAATTAAGAGTAAAAAGGAATGAATCAGCAAATATTTGAGAAACACCTGCATATGAATCATGCTTATAAGGTAATGTAGATTGTAAACAAACTTTTAATAGTCTAAAAAGGTCAAGAAAATAATTACTGAGAACTATATTAAATTATTATTAATGAGTTCATTACAAATAGGTATGCTTATTTTAAAAACATTGAACATTATATCATTGGGGTCTTTATCAAAATTTCTCAACCTTAATGTATACCTTAATAATTAGGTTATTATGTTTGCAAAATATTTGGCAACTGAAAATCCATGTACAATTAATTAAATCAATTAAATAAAGGAAACGTCTTTGGATTTATCTTCAGATCTAGAGCATAATATATTATTTAAAGGTTCACAACCAACTATAATAGTGGAGCAAATTGTATTCTCTTGAAAAACAAACATTTTTCATTGAAATAAAATATTAACTTTGTTTTATTAACCGGGCTAAATGTTAAATATTTACTAACTGAATTTAGTATATTAGTAGGAATAACGAACTTGATTTCATATGGTTTCACTACTCATCCTGAACGCACACACACACACACCAATAAATTCATATGGTTGCTTTTAGTTAAAGTTCATAGACATATAACTTTACTTAACAAATTTTTATAAAGGTTAATGTAAGAGGTTCTGAAATACATGCATAAGTTTATATGAAGTCCTGTAAAATATATCTGCAGGTGACTATAGAAATACATTACTTTTCAAACAATACATTTTATTCCCTATTTGAAAAAAAACGGCATTTGATGTATACTAGGCCACCTAGTATACATCGTGGTACAGTAGGTATCTAAAAGTGTATGTTATGAAATTGCAGGCAAAGTACTTATTTCATTACATAAAGCACCCATGGGGCTGTAAATGAAATGGTTGACTAATGTTACTTTGCATTTCAATTTCTTTCCAGGAAATTCTGTAGCTCATGCTGTTTTCATAATATTTTAGCAAAGTAATGTTCAAAACTATTTTCAATTATCTCCAGTGATTCCATTATTCTGTTTTGCTCAGAGCACTTCAGGTTTGGCACAAATTGTAGTAGTTAAGAAGCTGAGTCGCACTGTGAGGAAAGTACATCGGTAATATTATTCAGCTCTTTAATTAGACCTATTTGTAGTTATTGATCTAGTACTTATTTTTCTTTGGTAGCGTAGTTTGTCCATTGGTAGAAAGTGACTTTTTTATTTTAAAAACAGTCTGGGTTTGAATAACTGCACAAATACATATGTCTCCTGTGTGTCATCAATAAGGTACTGTGGCAGAAGCAGGTGCAGTGATTCTAGTAATGTTCTAAGTTCATGACAGCAATATTTATAAGCTGTTCCTATTTATTTTGGGCTTTGTCCAGATTTCTTGCACTAAGAGGTTGAGGTGTGTGTGACAGAGAGAGTGAAATGCCCTAGTTAGAGTTAGCAGGTGGGTTTTATTTTCAAGTGCATTTTCAAGGAATTGTGAGCTTCAAGGGAAGAGAAATTTACTGCTGCTCATGCTAAGCCTACTTAAATTGTGCAACGGTTTTGTTTAGCAAATGATATCACTATTGTGGTATAGAATTTTTAAAGCAGTACAGCAAGTACAGGGTTGGGATGGTGGCCTAATGGTTAAGGTGTTTGCCTTGCAAACACAAGGTGCAGGGTTTGAGTCTCACAATGGACAATTGGCTAGGCTTAAAATGGCTTGCAAGGGCAGTTAGCTTAGTACTAATCTATGAGTCTATGAGGTAGCATACTTGCATCTTGATACAGAAGGCTATAGGTTCTACTCCCACAACATGTAGATTTGTATTTTAAGGAGGTAGAGTGCTACTGCAAAGTTACTTCTGCAAAGATTCTGCATAATAATTAATATTGGTGGATTGTATGACAGAAGTTTGAGTAGAGTGGCCCTTTATGGTTGAAATGTTCTGAATTGGGCAGGTTGTCAATATTGGTTCATATGATTTGTTTCATTGTTTAAAGGAAAAATGTTCAGAACTATAAATTTAAAACACGTTCTAACAAGTGGTGCTGTATTACACAAGGGATATAATTCAATTATTATATAGTATAATTAATACAGTCAGGAAGGCAAATCAAATAACTTTTCCATGGTTCTAAAAATGTGTGCAAGGAGCCTATGATTTGAAAACAGCCCAAACATAAACTTACCCTGCCACTGGCCAGATGCATTTTCTTTGAATGCGGGTTTCAATGTTGTTTCAGTGAATGTGGGTTTCAAAGGTAGAGAAGTTTTAATGCTAAGTCTGTTTTCATTGTAAGACTATTGCTTTGTTTAGGTTTAGTAAATGTCTATCAGTGTTTGTGCTATAAAATTTGAAATAAAAGTTGTAAATGAAATCCAAATATCTGTAATCATTGTAGAAGTAAAGCATAAAACAGTATGCACACTGAGAGATTTGAACAGTGTCTATGACAAATGGGGAGAAATAGCCAAGTAATGGGACACTGGAATGGCTGCGTGGGTGGGGGGGTGGGGCTGAGTGGGTGGGGACAGCAGAGGGGTGGGGCTGCATGGGCGGGGCTTTGGTTTGCACCCCCCTACAAAAAATCCTGCGGGCTCCCTTGCAAAGGGGGCATTATATTTAACAACTGGAATAATGAGGGCTTAATAAAGCAGGAGACAATGACATTCCAAGATCTAGATGCAGTCCCTTTGTTTATAAGATATGCAATACAGAACAAAAAAATAAGAAAAGCGAATGCAGTACCAGATTGCACAACTATTTTTATTGTTAAAAACAAATAAGCGCTTTCGTCCTGAGCTTAGTGTATAGGAACTTCATCAGATTTACAGTATTTCCTGTTTCAGTAGTTTAAATCACTTCAAAGTGATGCCATCACATCCTACTGCTCTTAAAGTGCCATAGTATGGTTAATGTGAATCTAATAAACTGACTTGAATCATCATTACAACATTCATTCAACAATAAATTTAAAAAAAATCTTAAAATTCAAAAGTTAAATACTACAAAGTAAACATGCAATTAAATATGCTTATATAACCCAAAGTTCAAATTGTTGCAACATTAAAACTGGCTAATGTCCCTAAACTTATTTAAGCTTTCAAATCATATACTTCTAAAATACTACTATACATCCATTTCAACAAAGTGCTTTTAAAACAATATCCCCTTTTTTTAAAAAGGCTTAAAATATTGACAGTTTTCATAATATAAGATATCTTTGTTAGTAAATAAGAATTTCATCTTCTTAGTGCTTTTAATTTAATAAGGCTACTAATGGATACACTATCATTTAGTCCTGGCCAGTTTAGGGCATTCAAATGTAACTGCCATGTAAGCTCAAGTTTTTCCAATAAATATGGCCAAGCGCCCCCTCTTTCAGGTATTTTTAAAGCTTCCAGAACTATACATTTAAACTGGTGTCCAGGATTTCCAGAATTATGTTTAGCTAGGGCATTAAATTCACACCCATCCCTCATGTTTCTTAGATGTTCCCCTATCCTGTTCTTCAATTTTCGTTCCATTCTGCCCATGTAAAAACATGGGCAATTTTCACATATTGCACAACAAACCACCCTTTCATTAACACAATTGAATAATTCCTTAATTTTTATTTGAACCCCATTTATACCTAAGCTACTCATCTCTAAGACATAAGGGCAAAATTTACAGGTGCCAAATTTAAACATCTGCCCTTCTCTATTATTATTATATTTCTTTTGTTCTAATAAGCTTTTTATTGTAGCTCCCTTCCTATATACACAAATGGGTTTCTCACCTAACAGTTCCCTAATATGTTTTTCATTACTTAACAGATTCCAGTTTTTCTTTAAAATATTTTTGACTACAACTGCATCCCTAGAGAAGGTTGTTAAAAAGCTGGACTGATGCCTTTGTTTGTTCAGTGTTAGTTATTATGTTCTGTCTCCCTATAGTTAAATGTGGGGTTCGTTCCATATTATTTTGCCTTTCTATATCCACTAGTTCTTCTGTGTTTACATTACTTTGTCCTGACCTAGTTTTAACATTCAGGATCGAACAAAATACCCATTTTTCCTTTTTATCTTAACCTCATCCATTATATTATATATTAGTGCCATAGGATAACCTCTTTGAATGAACAAATGTAACAAATCACATTCCTTGACAACGTTTTCCCATAATGTCACCATCTGTGCTGCTCGCACAAACTGTCCTTTTAGGACAGCTCTTTTTTGTGACATAGGATGACAACTGTTTAAATGAAGATAGCTGTTAGAATAAGTCTTCTTACGGAAAATTTCAGCTAGGAATCTCTCATTCTCACAATCATTTACTAATAAGATACCTAAATATGGGATTTTATCTTTCTCAATGGTATAAGTGAACTTTAAGAAGTCCGTTGTTCCATTAATATATTCCCCAAAAGAGGTTATTAACTCTTTTGGCCCTTTCCATAAAATAAAGATGTCATCCAGGTATTGTATATATGTATAACAATAGATGAAAAATGGGAATGTTCTTAAACATTTTTTCTCCCATTCAACCATTATTATGTTCACATATAGGCCCCCACAACAGGAGCCCATAGCTACCCCTTCGTTTTGCAGATAGTATTTCTACTCAAATATAACAAAGTTGTTTCTCAATACCAGATCAAGTATTTGTTTGTACATATACATTTTGTTCTGGGGTATCCATTTTGACTGTAAATAATCGCAAAACCATCCAATACCCGGGTCATGGAGTATAACACTATATAGATTCACTATATCTACTGATATACATACAAGCTGGTTACTATATTATAATGTATCAATCTTCCCTAGAAAATCCCATGAATCTATACAGATGTAAGGTTCTTTCTTAATGTATTTGTTAAGTTCCTTATCCAAGAAATTTGCTAAGGAGAAAGTAATTGAACCCCTTGCATCCACAATGTGTCTTAATGAAGGTTGAGATGAGTCTTTGTGCATCTTAGGCACCCCGAAAATGTTGGGTATTGTAGGAAATTCCACTAATAGATAGTTAAGTTCTTCTATTGTAATCAAGCCATCAATAAACACGTCCTGTAAGTAATCCCTAATTTTCTATAAGAGCCATTCAGTTCATTCAGGGAGCTTTAAACATAAGTTTTAGTATGTAGAATTTCTTGCATTTTGAGATTGTTGTCAATCTTATTCATTATAACAACCCCTCCCCCCTTGTTGGCTTCATAATTCTGACACCCTTATTATACATCAAAAAATCAAGTTCAAATCTTTTCGTCACAATTCAAATTATCATCAAATTTTTTTCTACTGTTTGCATAACTTAATTCATGTAGATCTAATTCGTAAACCGTTTCAAACATAGCCAGTAATGGGTGAATTGGGAGGTTGTATGTGCTGGAAATTCTATGTGGGTCTCGAATCTGTTTCTTTGATCTCAGCACTTGTTCAGAAAAAAAAAAAAAAAAAAAAAATTTCATCTGCTTTTACTGTACTTGTGTTTTTACCTACTTCTTTTTACTTTTGCATCATCTTAAAATACTCAATTGTATTTATTACTGCTTGGTGTAACTCATTCTAAGCCTTTTGGTTTAAACACTTGGGCTTCGGACCAGTTAGTTGTTTTGCACTGAGAGGGTTTGTGGTCTGCACTGTTGTGGCAGAACAGGTAGCTTACATCCTTCTAGGTTGAGAACTGCTGATTGAGGGCTCAGTGTCTGTTATTCTAAAAGTGTATTAATTCTGGTTTAAGCACTTGGGCTTTCAAGCCAGTTATTTTACATTAAGAGGGTTCGTGGTCTGCACTCTTGTGGGAGGAGAGGCTGGACTCTGCCCTTCTGAGCTGGGAATTTCTGGTTAAAGGCTTATAGTGCATGCATATCTGAACTGTTCCTTACTGAAGTTGGTGCGCCTTGTTTGCTGTGGCATAGACTGGATTCGGGCCTGCTGGATCTAGCTTTGTTTGTGTAACTTGAGCACTAATCCAGACATTCTCTAAAGTATTCAATGGTATTTATTACTGCTTGGTTGTAACTTGATTAAAGTGTAGCTATTATTCAAGTCTTTTGGATTAAGCACTTGGGCTTCAGAACAGTTGTTTTACATTAGGAAGGTTTGTGGCAAGCACTGTGGTGCAGGACAGGTAGCTTTCATCCTTCTAAGTTGGGAACTGCTGATTGAGAGCCCAGTGTCCAAGTGTATTAGTTCTGGTTTAGGCACTTGGGCTTCAGGCCAGTTATTTTACATTAAGAAGGTTCGTGGTCTGCACTCTTGTGGGAGAAGAGGCTGGACTCTGCCCTTCTGAGCTGGGAATTTTCTGGTTAAAGGTTTATAGTGCCTGAATATTTGAACTGTATCTTACTGAAATTGGTTCACCTTGTTTGCTCTAGCATAGATTAGATCCAGGCCTACTGAATCTAGCTTTGTTTATATGCTTGTTGTTTGTTTGCTTGTTATTTCCCTGGAAGCTAATTCCACCTAATAACTTCTCAGCTTCTGTGGATCACTAGTGATATCTGCATTGCTTACTGTACTTATTTCCTTGTTTCACTTGAAAGAAAGTTACTGTTTGTCGTTTTTGCATTTAGTTACTTGTAACACATTGCACTCAAGTTACCTGGCACTTGCTCACTAAAGCAATTATATAAGTCAGCACTAAAAATTAAAAGCACTACACCCTCACTCCCCACTGGCCCTTGTTTTCAATTAAGGATTTCCCAATATTATTCTAGCATGTCCAAAGGTCAGTTGTCAATCTCCTCTCGGTCCAGCTGGTGAATCTGGGAATCTTGAGGCAATGTTATAACTGCCTCATGTACACAGACAACCCTCTCCTCCTCCCACATAACACAAATACTTGAGAGATGCAGCTATTTAGCCAAACTGGAGGCTGAGCTCTCTCAACTCAGGACTGGCAAGACCAGACAGGAGGAGAAGGCAACTACACACACCACAAAACCAGCCTCACATAATGCTACCACTCCACTGAATCAAACACATAAACGCACAAAGACATACTGGAGGCTCAGAGTAAAATTTACCTAAACAGCAGAGGCCTCCAAAGCAGACACCCAAACAACTGCTACCTCAAGACACCCCACAAGCAACACATAAACCACAAAAGCAGTGTGCAAAGCAGTCACAGCCCTTAAGGCCAAATACAACACCAAACATACTTGTCATAGGTGATTCCATAGTCAGACACACTGATGTCCCACTCACCAGGCTGAACAAGGAGAGGGTCACAGTAAGCTGCCTATCGGGCGCTAGAATCCGCCACATAACACAAGCACTCGGGTCACTCCATGGCAAGTACAAATATGACACAGTCATTGTCCATGCTGGTGTGAACGACCTGAGACGTACCTCCCTGGACTACATGAAAAGAGACATAGAGGAGCTCTCTGATTATGTAGCCCAGGCAGGTATGACCCTAACCCTGAGCAGTATCCTTCCTTCACCAAGAATGATGCCACAATATAGAGACAAGATGATCAGCTTTAACAATTGGCTTAATGTCTGGTGTCATTCAAAGGGGATCCAGTGTCTGTCTGCCTGGGATGATATGCTTGACAAGCCACGCTGCTTCAAGGGACGGCTTGCACCTGTCACCCTGGGATTCGGATATTGGCTAAGGCTCTTGCCACCCCATAGTGCCTTTTAGGCAAGGCTCAAATTCTAAACCTACCACCCTAGAAAACAAAAATGGGAAGAAACTTAGGGTAATGCTGCTCAATGCCAGAAGTCTAAATCTCAAAATGCACGCACTCGAGGCCCTTCTCAGTATGGAGAACATCGATGTCTGTGCTGTAACTGAAACCTGGTTCAAGGCTCCTGAGAGCACCCGGCACTATTAGGTTTTACCTCATATCATGCGTTCGCCCCAAAACCCGGACCACACCACAAAAGGAGGGTGTATCCATATTCATAAAGGATACTCACACCTCCAGGTTGGTGGCAACCATTTAAGCTCGGAAACCATCCAGGTGCAACTAACCATAGGCAAAACTGCTCTACAAATTGTAGCATGCTACAGGCCACCCTCTCAAACTCAGGAACCCCACACAGCCTTCCTGAAGACACTGGAGGGTATAAATGTATCTCCAAACACCATCATATTGGGTGACTTCAACTACCCGAATATAGACTGGGAACATTACTCAAGCCCTAACTTTCTAGCCCAACGGTTCCTGGAGTTCATAAATTCAAATGCCATGGAACAGCTAGTCACTGTTCCCACGAGAGGAGAAAATATACTAGATCTCATTGTCACAAACATGGGGACAAAATGCTCCACACCCGAAGTATATCCCTCATTGGTGAGATCTGATCATAAACTAATCTCACTGGAAATCCACATCCCGCCCCCACCCCAAGCAAAACAGACCATAGTGAAGAACTTCTCTAAAGCAAACTTCACACTACTCAAGACTGGTGTGGTATCCTTCAAGGCCCCTGAGCCAGAGGAAACCACAACCCAAGCTGGAAGCCCTTACAAATGCCTTCTATGAACACCTCCAGGACTGCATGGATCAGGCAATCCCAAATAAAACCAAGACTCTTTCTACAAAGGGCAAACGTCCAGTCTGGTGGACCCCAGCCATTAACAAACTTTACAATAAGAGGAGAAAGCTATTACATGATAGAACAAAATCCATAAAAGGGAAGTCACCCTGATCATTATTAGTAAAAAATACGAGCACTCATAAAATCAACTAAGGCCAATTTTGAGAGAAAAATTGCCATGGATTCAAAGGACAATCATAAGGCCTTTTTCAGCTATGTTAGGAACCTGGGTGGAAACTCCCAGATATGCTCGGAATTAGTCCAAAATGATACAAAAATCACTGAACCCACAGACATTGCCAACATACTGGCAGACAGGTTCAGTGCAAACTTCACCCTCTCCCTAAAGGAGAGATAACTATCCCAGCCGAGTGTAGCCTCCCGGACATCTCAAATGCGCAGGTGAAAGCTGCTCTTTCTAAAGCTAAAACACAGCATCAATGGGACCGGATGGTGTCCCCGGCTGTGTGCTACACGAGCTAAATGAGGAATTAAACCCGCACATAAGGCAGCTGTTTAATCTCAGCCTTACCACAGGATACATGCCCAAGGAGTGGCGTACGGCAACTGTGGTCCCACTCCACAAAGGCGGTGCCTCTACGGACCCTGGTAATTACCGCCCCATAAGCTTAACAAGTCTAGTCTGCAAAGCTATGGAGAGGATCATAATGGAGCTCATAAACAAAGATATAGGGGACTTGCAGACATTGGACCCGACCCAGTTTGGCTTTGTCAAGGGAAGATCATGCCTTTTGAACTTGGTTGACTTCTTGAAACAGTCACCAAGGCCATTGATGAGGAAAGGCAGTCCATACAGCCTACCTTGACCTTGCAAGGCTTTTGACACAATACCCCACTCGGGTATTGTAGAAAAACTTACCAGCTTAAATGTAAACCCATATGTCACAAGATGGGTTGCAAACTGGCTTAAGGACAGAACCCACAGGGTTAGAGTTGCTGGCGCTGTGTCAGACTCCAAGCCGGTCACAAGTGGTGTCCCACAGGGCTCGGTCCTTGGCCCCTATTGTTTGGCATCTACTTCTCAGAAGTACAGGCCAACATGGGAGGACTTTGGCTGACAAAGTTTGCAGACGACTGCAAACTGGGCCATAGTGGAAAGTGCATCGGACACGGATATCCTTCAGAAGGGACTCATGGAAACAGATAGCTGGTGCCAGAGCCATGGCCTGAAGTTAAACGCCAAAAATGTATAGTCATACCCTTCGGGAAAAACAAGGTAACCCCAAGCTACCATATAGGTGGCAATCCACTAAGCACAGAAGAGGTTATCAGGGACCTGGGGACCCAGGTTGACAGTGGCCTTTCTTTTGACACTCACATTGCTAAAGTGGTTAGAAAGACCTTCTACATTGCCCACCTGATCATGAAGGGATTCACATCCAGATCTAGTGAGGTCATTGTTCCCTGTACTCTTCACTTATCAGACCAATGATCGAGTACAATGCCCCATTCGGGATGTATCTCACCCGACATCTGCAGCAATTGGAGAGACCCCAAAAGTTCCTCACCAAAAGGATAAAGGGACTCCAAAATCTGTCATATGCTGCCAGATTGAAGAAACTCCAGCTCTATTCAGCCATACCGTCTGCTCAGAGGTGACATGTGCCTGACATACAAGGCCATGTCCAACCCAGAATTAATGGACATGCTCCACCTCAAAAATCCAAATCCACCAAAACCACTAGAGCAAGCGACTTAAACCTTAGCACGGATATAAATAGGACGTGCTGGAGGGATAGATTTATCACTCAGAGACTCCCTATGCTGTGGAATAAAATCCCGGTCCATGTGAGGCAGAGCACCTCGCTGACTCTGTTCAAGAGAAATCTAGACCTGTGGATGGGAGATCGTAGGTTTACCCCAGGAATCATCTCTGTGTCACTGCTGGACAGAGGCACAACAAACTAATGGGCACAGTATTTTTTCATATAAGGTGTGGCGTAAGCCACAATAATTTGGGCTAGGCTTATAAATGCCTTAGGGCAGATAGCCTAGTATAAACCTATGAACCTATGAACCTATGAACATTTTCAAACTTAATACTAAAGTTTAATTTTCTCACATATTCTTTAAGATCTATTAAAGTGTGCACCAGATTGGCGGGTTTGTTGGGTACAAATGTAAAACCTTTAGACAGTAAATTACATAGTCACATTAATTTTCAAGTCAGAAAAATTGTAAACTTTAAAGTCCTTCAAGCTGTTTAATTCAATGCCCAGTGTTGGAAGTTGAAATCCACTTCCAAATATGCCAGTTTCCTGGTTCACATTCTCTCTTCCAGGATTCATGTTCTCCCCCTTCACATGACCTCTACCCCGCTGGTAAGAATTGGCTTGTGGTCTTCCCTGTTGATTGGCAGTACCCCATTGATTCATTATTCGTTCCAAAACATCTCAGAGGAGGATATTCCTCATCTAAAAAATCATCCTCTGATACTCCTTCAACATTATTGTCCATCTTCTGTTGGTTACTAATATTATCTGTACTTAATCTGCTATGTTGCCATTCTTGAGAGGTTGAGGGTGAGGGTAGGCTGTGTTATTTCTACAATTCTTTTCATCTCTAGCCAGTTTTTTAATTTGCCTATTCTTAATAATCTGCATTTGCACGTCTATAGTACGAAAAATTTGGCGATAGTCGAACCTGTTGTTATTTAATACAGGATCTTGTACTATGTGTCTGTCAAGAGTCATGACTTCTTTGTTTAGGTTTTCTATTAAGTCCTTTTTATATCTTATGACCATGTGCCTATAGTCAAACCCAAACTTGTCAAAAAGTTGTAGTAATTCTTTGTGGAAACCTGAGCCTGTGACCAGCCATGTGGGATATCTCCACATTCGTAGTCCTTTAGGGACTACCGTCTGTTTAAGACATTCTTCAAAATAAAGAACACTGAACAAAGGCATCTTGACTCACGCCCCTTGAAATGAAGTTGCACACACTATATTTATATTTTATTTTTATTTTTATATGTTGTTTTGCTTTTAATGAAATCATTACTATATGAAAAAGTTTTTATTATTTTCATATATATATTTTTTCGGATAAATTCATTACAAATTTATTAACTAATATGAATTTACTGTTACAGTGATTAGCTAAGTATTAGGTTATAAGTTTATATACGCCTTAATTTTATATATTGATTAAGTTAAGTTGTTTTAGTAAGGATGTACTGCTTGTAAAATGATGCTTTTAGCTAGAAATGTGAGTCACTCTTTGGATGATTTAATTAATTAATTGAAAAATTGATTGAGTAATCAGTTTATGAATGATTTTGTGAATACTATTTAAGATGAGAGGTTTTCATTGTGTTTTGAGATCTGAAGAAGCGTACTCAGTGTGTACGTAAAAGTGCTTATCAACTTTTTACTGGATTAAAAGTTCATTGTTTCATCGTGGTGGTCCAGCTTTGTGTTTTTTCTAAATATTTCGTTTTACGTCCTCACTGTTTGGACCTTTGGACAGCAGCGTTACTTTTTGTTCTACTTATACAGCTTTTATATTCTTTTGGCAACGCAGCAGTCACACGTTACCAGATTCACCATGGAATCAACTGCTATAGAACTTGACTATGCTCCTGAAAGGAAGGGAATGAGTCGGAAATGGTCCAATATCACTGAGCTAAATACAAATCCTTTACTCAGCTTGGAATTGCAGTTACCACTTACACAAGTCCACTCAGGTAATATGGAAAACATGCAAGAATTTAATGCTCTTGTAAAGAGCTTAGAGAATGATCTATATAAGTTACAAAGGTTAACGTGGCAGCGACGCCATATAGAGGCATGCCTTCACTTTCAGGTCATACCTCGTGGTATGAGAGTACTATGTATGCCAACATATGGTAACACATACCCTGAGCTATTAAAAAGATGGCAAGAATAAAATATTGATTTAAGCAACAAGTACATGAGGCTTCTAATTGACTTCTTCACACCTATAGAAAATTAACTGATAGCGAAAGTAGAGTCCCTGAATAGGGATCTGCAGACTCGTTTTAAAGGAGAAGTTTTTGAGAAGAGATTAGATGGCATGTACTCTCAAATAACTATGTATAGTGATAAACTACATCACATAAAACATCGTAAGTTGCAGAGAGATTATAAAGACTTTACTAGTGGTCAGATTTTTGTGTGGCCGAGACGTGATCATATGGACTTGAATCAACCTGACCACAATAGCTCTGCAAGGAATCCTGAGGTATATACCAACATGCAGAATACGCCAATTATTTCAAATACCTCAGATGTTCGTACTTCTGAGACTAATGAAACTACATCCTTGATGACATCACCACGCAGCTCCATGGCATTAGGAAGCGATCTACCTAGTGATACGCCACCACCGAATCAACAGGCACTAGTTTCCAGTGCTAGTACATCAATGAATGGAGCAAGACCGAAGCAGTATAATGGCAACATTGAGCGTTTTTTGCTGTTACCCATACAACAAAGGTTTCGAGCACAGAGCAGATCAAACAGCAGAGGAAGGAGAAAAAGGAACTTCTCTGGAGCGAACCACGGACCAAGACATCGAGTGAGAGAGTGAACGGTATAGTTTTTAATTATTCCAGTTATGAACTATCTGAATCTGACCTGACTCTTCTAAATAGAGGCTTAACTTTTATACCATCTCAAAGCAGCTGTTTGAGTGAACTTTTGGTGGATTTGAGACTGTTTGGACGTTCAGTATCTTTGAAATCAATGTTTATGAATGTTAATAATGAACAAAAAGCAGTTACTGAATATAAGTTTAAATGAAAGAGTTCTTTCATGCCAATATTTTCTAGTGTTACAGACAGTTTTATAAAATTATGTGAAAGAGATTTTTATGAATATTTTAAGAAACGCAAATGTAGTTTCTATAATATGACTCATCATGAAAAGAGTTCTTTATCTAGTTTATCAAATAATTTGAATATAACCATTAAGCCTGCAGATAAAGGGGGTGGGGTAGTAATATTAGACACAGATGAATATGATGAATTGATGTTAGTAATGCTCTCAGATGCTGCTACCTATTGTGAAATAGACCAAAAAATGTTAGGTGACTTAATACATAAGATACATGACGATTTATATGATCTTTTGATGTGTAGACAAATTTCTTATGAAATGTATGAGTTTTTTTCTTATTGAACATCCTTTGGTACCATACATAAAAGGTTTGCCGAAAGTGCACAAAGGAATTATACCGCTACCTATGAGCCCAATAGTAGCAGGAGAGAGATGGGCGACAGTTACAGTTTCGGTTTACCTAGAAAAAACACTTAGTCCATTGATAGATAATATATCTATGATTTTAAAAGATACATACCAATTAATTAATGTTATAAATACTAAGCCATTTAAGTTGATACCTACTACATGTTTATTAGTTACCCTAGATGTTAAGAGCTTATTCACTTCAATACCCAATGAATATGGGTTAGAAGCAGTAAGGGAGCTATTAAATCATTCATTTAACTTTAATTCTGAGAAACAGACCTTTATATGTGCTTTACTTGACATTGTTTTGAACAACAATGTTTTTATGTTCAACAATCAGCTATATTTACAAAGATGGGGTGTAGCAATGGGCACCCCGTGCGCAAACACTTATGCCAATCTTGTGGTTTATTATTGGGAATTAAATAATTTATTTAATAGTGTATTTTTTGAGAAAGCTATACTATATAAAAGGTTTGTGGATGATATACTTTTATTTTGGAATGGCACAGTTAGGGAATTGAAGGAGTTTGTGAACTTTCTGGAAACCACGACCAGTTTCTTAAGGTTCACGATGGAATATTCTGAATATACCATTGATTTCTTAGATATTACTATAACGAAGGACTCTTATGGTTCTTTATCCACAAACCTTTTCAGGAAGCAATGTTGGAAGAACACAATACTGGAATATAGTAGTATGCACCCTCGCTATATATTCCCGAATGTGGTAAAAAGTCAGTTCACTAGAATAAGTAGATTATGTAAAGAACCTATTCAGCTTAAAGAACAAGCGGATATATTACAAGATCTTTTTACAGACAGGGAATATAAGACCACTACTGTAAGAAATATTAGGGAGAAGGTGCTAGAAGAAACAAGCATGATATCTAGTGATACCATAAAAAATAATAATCTACATGTGGTTGATAAGCAATGTGGGCGCTACTATAAAAATAAAAAGAAGGATGTTTCCAGAAATGAAGTTACTTTTATCACCAGATATACCAATGATAACAGTATTATAACAGGTATTATACGTAGGCATTGGCATATATTTGGTCTTGAACAAAATATTAGTAAAATTGTAGGCACACAGCCAAGATTCACATATAGGAACAGCAAAAATTTAAAGAGAATACTTTGTATCGATCATAGTACATCAATTAAACCAACACATTTTTTGGGAGAATGGAAGCCTTTTGGAACTTTTCCATGTGGCTCCTGTAATTTTTGCCACTTTATTAGTGGAAATAAAGATTTTCAACATCCAAATATGGAATTCAGTTTTAAACCTAGATTCTATGCTTCCTGTAATGATTCGAATCTCATTTACCTGGCAAATTGTAAACAATGTCAAGCCTTTTATGTAGGCATGACATCACGAAGGCTAAGAGATAGGATCTATAATCATATTTATGATATAAGAAAGAAAAATCAGTTGAATGCATTAGCGAAACATGCTACTATATATAAGGGACATTTGTTTGTGTTTAGAGTGCTACAATTAGTTAATATTACTGAGAGAGGAGGAAATCCTTTAAATAGGCTGGAAACTATAGAGCTTCAATGGATATTTAGAATGCAAGCACATCAGTTTCCAGGCCTTAATCAGTATATAAGCATTAAACCAATACTTGACTCACGCCCCTTGAAATGAAGTTGCACACACTATATTTATATTTTATTTTTATATGTTGTTTTGCTTTTAATGAAATCATTACTATATGAAAAAGTTTTTATTATTTTCATATATATATTTTTTCGGATAAATTCATTACAAATTTATTAACTAATATGAATTTATTGTTACAGTGATTAGCTAAGTATTAGGTTATAAGTTTATATACTCCTTAATTTTATATATTGATTAAGTTAAGTTGTTTTAGTAAGGATGTACTGCTTGTAAAATGATGCTTTTAGCTAGAAATGTGAGTCACTCTTCGGATGATTTAATTGATTTAATTAATTAATTGAAAAATTGATTGAGTAATCAGTTTATGAATGATTTTGTGAATACTATTTAAGATGAGTGGTTTTCTTTGTGTTTTGAGATCTGAAGAAGCGTACTCAGTGTGTACGTGAAAGCGCTTATCAACTTTTTACTGGATTAAAAGTTCATTGTTTCATCGTGGTGGTCCAGCTTTGTATTTTTTCTAAATATTTCGTTTTACGTCCTCAAAGTTTGGACCTTTGGACAGCAGCGTTACTTTTTGTTCTAGTTTTCTATTAAGTCCTTTTTATATCTTATGACCATGTGCCTATATTCAAACCCAAACTTGTCAAAAAGTTATAGTAATTCTTTGTGGAAACCCGAGCCTGTGACCAGCCATGTGGGATAGATCCACATTCGTAGTCCTTTAGGGACTACCGTCTGTTTAAGACATTCTTCAAAATAAAGAACACTGAACAAAGGCATCTTACCAGTCCAGCTTTTTAACAACCTTCTCCAGGGATGCAGTTGTAGTCAAAAATATTTTAACGAAAAACTGGAATTTGTTAAGTAATGAAAAACATATTAGGGAACTGTTAGGTGAGAAACCCATTTGTGTATATAGGAAGGAAGCTACAATATAAAGCTTATAAGAACAAAATAAATATAATAATAATAAAGAAGGGTGGATGTTTAAATGTGGCACCTGTAAATTTTGCCCTTAAATCTTAGACACGAGTAGCTTAGATATAAATGGGGTTCAAATAAAAATTAAGGAAAGATCCAATTGTGTTAGTGAATGGGTGGTTTATTGTGCAATATGTGAAAATTGCCCATGTTTTTACATGGGCAAAATGGAACGAAAATTGAAGACCGGGATAGGGGAACATCTAAGAAACATGAGGGATGGGTGTGAATTTAACACCCTAGCTAAACATAATTCTGGAAATCCTGGAAACCAGTTTAAATTTATAGTTCTGGAAGCTTTAAAAATACCTGAAAGAGGGGAAGCTTGATCATATTTATTGGAAAAACTTGAGCTTACATGGCAGTTACGTTTGAATGCCCTAAACTGGCCAGGACTGAATGATAGTGTGTCCAT
This sequence comes from Protopterus annectens, assembly GCF_019279795.1. Lineage (NCBI taxonomy): Eukaryota > Metazoa > Chordata > Ceratodontiformes > Protopteridae > Protopterus > Protopterus annectens. Next base: position 127,617,384 of record NC_056747.1, on the reverse strand, counting down.
TAGTAGCCTTCATAAATTACAAGCACTAAGAAGATGAAATTCTTATTTACTAACAAATATATCTTATATTATGAAAACTGTCAATATTTTAAGCCTTTTTAAAAAAAGGGTGGGCATGATTTTAAAAGCACATTGTTGAAATGGCTGTATAGTAGTATTTTAGAAGTATATGATTTGAAAGCTTAAATAAGTTTAGGAACATTAACCAGTTTTGCATCTTGCAAAAATTTGAACTTTGGGTTATATAAGCACATTTAATTGCATGTTTACTTTGTAGTATTTAACTTTTAAATTTTAAGATTTTTTTTTTTAATTTATTGTTGAATGAATGTTGTAATGATGATTTAAGTCAGTTTATTAGATTCACGTTAACCATACTACGGCACTTAAGAGAAGTAGGATGTGATGTCATCACTTTGAAGTGATTTAAACTACTGAAACAGGAAATACTGTAAATCTGATGAAGTTCCTATACACTAAACCAATAATCAAAACACTGAAGACAAAAATCCAAAGCACGAACAACAAAGCAGTCCCAAAGAAAAAAACGAAGGCAGATGTAGGAGTAAATAAATTTAATGCAAACCAGGATTAAGCGCTTTCGTAAGCAAGTTACTTCATCAGAATCAAATTACTAAAAGCACACATTTTATTTATTTATTTTATTTATCATTTGTTGACCGGGAAAGTCCGACTAGGTTCCATAGAGCCTTTTTTCAGCGGAGACCCGGGGAGAAATGCTCCAGATACATGTCTTTGGAATCAGTGGAAACAACATCCTTTTGTACTCCTCCCCAGTATCACATGATACATCATTGCCTCTAATAAAAACTCTTAAAGCACCAATACAGACTAAATGTTAAAACAAACTGAAACCATAAATTGAAAAAATAATCACACACCACAAAAATTCATAGTACATAATAAACTGAACCACAATGATGCCCAACCCTTGTAATGCATTTAAAATAAAAAAAATGGTAATAATGTGGAATATGTCAAGGAACATTAAATTAAAATAAAAAACTAAACTTAGTTTATACCACATAAGACTAGAACCTTAGACAGTCCCTCATTTAAGCCTGGATGGTTAGTAACGCAGTTCTCTTTCCTCTAAAATGACATTCCAAGGACCCCCTCTAGTGTCTTGCAACACTTGTTCAAGTACAAAGAAGTGAAAATAGTGGACATGGAACTCCATGTGATGTTTGGCCAAAGCATTGCTGCAATCCACCTTTCTAATGTCATTTTTGGGTTTGTACATACGTGCCTTGATTTTTCTCTTAGTTTTGCCAACATAAAAGCATTGGCACAATTGACAGATGGCAGCATATACAACCCCACAACTCTCACAATTACAAAAACCTCTGGACTTGATAAACATTCCTTTTATACTAATGATTATGTTTTCAATTTATGGTTTCAGTTTGTTTTAACATTTAGCGTGTTTTAGCGTGCATTGGTGCTTTAAGAGTTTTTATTAGCGGCAATGATGTATCGTGATACTGGAGAGGGGTACAAAAAGATGGTGTGTGCTTTTAGTAATTTGATTCTGATGAAGTAACTTGTTTACAAAAGCACTTAATCCTGGTTTGCATTAAATTTATTTGCTCCTACATCTGCCTTTGTTTTTTTCTTTGGGACTGCTTTGTTGTTTGTGCTTTGGATTTCCTATACACTAAGCTCGAGACGAAAGTGCTTATTTGTTTTTAACAATAAAAATAGTTGTGCGATCTGCTACTGCATTCGCTTATCTTAATTTTTGAGTTTGGAACCATTTACAGTTTGTTGGGGGCAATACAGAACGACTTTCTTACAACAACAGACACATGTTGGACAAAAATTAGGTCACAGTCCACATAAATTCCCAAATCCCAAACAGCTGGGTCAATTCTTAAGGGTGTATTGTCAATGTGGTAGTTTCCTGGGATGTGTGTGGTAGAGTGATTGGGGGAGGTGCCTGCGCCAATACGATGTGTGGGCCACCAGCGGTAATTATCTCATTAAAGTGCTATTCAGCACTGGCTATAATTACTCTCCATTCAGAGACATGCAGATTAAATGATAATGATGTCTTCCTTATTCCACTAAACATGTCTCTGAATTGGATCTCTTGCAACCTTGTGAACTGCCTGTTTGGACATTGCATTTTCTGCAAGTGCAAGAACAGTTTTCTGAATTCTAGCATTTGACACCAATTATAATACATATCAAATATCCATTTTTAAAAAGATTAACTAAGATTATAAACTGAATATAAATATTTCATCTTACATACATATATATATATATATATATATATATATATATATATATATATACACACACACACACACACACACACACACACACACACAGATAGATATGTATATAGGCCTTTGTCAGAAGCTTGAGTTTTCAGAAACCACAAAAATCTACCTTTTTTCTACATTTGTGTAGGGGGGTAACCCCCCCATGTACCCCACATGCACGATGTGGGAGGCTGTAACCCCCACACCCCCTGTATATTACATGTACCAACTCCAAGATTGCACTACAGTGGGGAAAAGGGTAAATTCCCCGATTGTCACTGTACCATGATCTCCACTAAAAAACTTCAAGTTTCAAGATTTCAGAAAATCAATCGTATGGTCTTAACCATATCAATTTCGAGTTTCTGAAAACTCGAGCTTGTGATAGGGATCCATAAAGATATATATACACACACACACACATATATATATATATATATATATATATATATATATATATATATATATATATATATATATATATATATATGTGCCATATCCCAGAAGAGTTAGGAGGGATTACCATTTAAGGATGAAATAGTATGAATAGAGAAATATTTACATAAAGCTTGAAGAAAATTCTTCTTTACAATCAGATTAGAAAATCCATCTTCCCTCCATTTCATATTGTGTTGATCCTTCTTTCATTACCTCCATCTAACAATCAGTCTAGTCGAAGAACAGAAATAGATTATGCAACACTGCTATCAAATATCAAATCTTAATCATTCAGTTTCTTTTTCTACCTCAAATCCCTCCTCCTAATCCCTCCATCTATACAGCTTCCATTTAATAATTTTGCCTCGCATGTTATTGATATTATTTTGAACATGCAAATAACATTGTTATCATTAGTATATTATATTAATTATCAAACAGATACAATTTTGAACATGCTAACTACATTACCCTTCTTAGTATATACATTATTTGTATTATATTTAAGACAGTCTGTATAACATGTCAACATATACTGATTTTAAATGAAGTTTAAACTAATAACTGTGATTAATCATGACTTCACATCACCACATCATCTGAAAACAAACTCATGTTATTTTACAAAAAAACATAATTTTAATAAATGTTTTGTAACATCTTTGCCCTAGAGACCAATTTGTTTAGGGCATAGCATATGATAGAATCTAATAGTTTAAGTTAAGCATACGTCAGTTATATTTTAATGTTACAAATACTGCTAAAGATTCTTTCTCCCAAAATTAATATGCTTCATACAGTCTTTTACTGAATTGCTGTAATTATTCCCATTGGCATTTCTAACACCAGTGAACTTCAAATAAAAAGGTGACTAGATTCTTCCTTGACTTGTTATGTAGCAGGCAAACTACTTGTCTTCAGTTTTCCACAAGCCCAAAAATCTTTCCTGCTGAGTTAATGACTCATACAAACTATATTTTGTATGTAAAAGTTGCAGAAGTCCAATAATACCACTGAACAACCAACACGTACATCATGAAGGACCACATTATAAAGAAAACAAGTATATGTACAGTTAATTTAGCAAAACATAGGCAATGGCTCAGTAATTACTAGAACAGAGTCATATGGTTTGTTAATAATGGGCTCCATTCAGTGGATTGAAAAAACTCAAAATATTGAAATTAGGAATTTGCCATTTCCCCACTGTTGTGCAATCCTGGAGTTAGTATGCATAATTAGCAGAGGGTATGGGGGATACAGGGAGGGTAGCCCCATGCATTCTAGTGTTGTTAGGAGAGAATCATGATACTGGTAGGTGTGAAAACTGTGATACATTTAATAAGGCCAGTGTCTAGTTGCTCAGCCTGGGATATCTCTGTTGAGCGAAAGCTGGATGTAAGACCAATCAATCTGATAAACATGAACTTTGAATTGCTACACTTAATGTAGGTTCACTGACAGGATACAGCTTGGAAGTGGATGACATGATGATACAGAGAAAGCTGGACATCCTATGTATCCAAGAGACATGATGGAAGAGCAGTGCAGCAAAGCCACTTGGCTTGGGATCCAGAGTCTACTACTCAGGAGGGGGTCAGGCTAGAAATGGTGTGGGAATTGAGGTGCAAGAGAGGCTTCAGAAGCCAGTGAGGGATATCATCAGAATTAGTGGCAGACTCATGGCAATCAGACCCCACTGTAATGAAAGGGCAGTATTCATAATATCAGCCTGTGCCCCACAGCAGGGCTGTGATAGTGAGGAAAAGAGTGCATTCAGACAGCAGCTGCAGGACCTACTAGATAAAGCAGGATAACATTCATTGGTGGTGATAATGGGTGACTTGAATGCACATATCGGGACAGACAGAACAGGATATGAAGACTGCCTGGAACCATGTGGGTGGGACAAACGGAATAAAGAAGGAGAGTCTATTCTAGACTTATGACTTGCAAAAGGCTTAATAGTAGCCAACACGTGGCTCAGAAAGACAGAGAATCACAAGATCACATACAAGAGTGGCCAACATGCAACTCAGGAGGACTTCCTCCTAGTAAGGAAAGGGCACTGGGATAGAATCAGCAGTTGCAAAGTCATCCCCAGTGAAACAGTCATCCCACAGCATAAACCACTGGTTGCTAGCAGAGAAGGCTCTAAGGTCAACAGAGACCAGGCTGAATACCTGGAATTTAACTTGAAAGGAAGTACAATAGTTCAAGGAATTACTCAGGACTTTAGCAACGCAAGAAGAGGGGGAAGTAGTTGGAGCTGAAGAAGAATGGCATCACCTCAAAACTGCATGTGTGAGGACTACAGAACAGATATGTGGCCGAGCCAGGTGTGGAAATAAGGTACATAAGGAAAACTGGTGGTGAAATGCAGAAGTCCAGGAAGTCATCAAAAGAAAGAAGGAGTGCAGGAAAAAGTGGGAGATAGAAAAGACCGACCAGGCTAGGAAGGAATACTGGTTGGCTAACAAAGAAGCTAAGAAAGGAGTTGTAGGCTACACACTCAAGTGCAATAGCTGTTTTACTGTGCTTTAAAGTGATTTTTTTTGCAGTATTTGCCTTAACTTCTTAAAAAAAAATAACCTATTCTACACTTGTTTCCCACCTTTCTGAAGTTAGTAGAGTCCAGTTTTCAGAGTTTACTGAATCCAGGGCTGTATTGTAGTTTCTGTGTTGCCCATACCTTACTTGGATAGAAGGAAGCTTCTCTGTTCACCAGTGAGAGTGGGGAGCTTTGATCAGCCTATCTGTCCCTGGAGGAGTGGTTTTCAGCTCAGAATTTGTAGTTTATTGGCCATTTCGGGCTAATTTCTATCACTTTCATCTTTCTGCTATAAAAACCTGCATTTGCGTGGTTTTGCACCATGCAGCACCAGTTAGCTAGGGTTAACTATCCCCGGCTCCACAAAGTCTGCTTTTCAGTTTTTCATTTATAAGTAGTCAGTCTTTCAGCCTAAGCACACAGACCCACACCTTTTAGCCCAGCACTTGTTCTAAATCTGCTGCAGCACTAAATAACCCCTAACACTCAGCCTCCGCATCTGCCAGAAAGGAATAGTCTATATACTACCCTACTTGACAACTACTTCCCCACTTAACAAAAGCAAACAGTCTTTACTACTTATTCTGGCATGTCCAGGAGACAGCTCCCGGTGTACTCTCCAGCCTATCTGATGAACCTGGGCATCTTGAGGCAATGTTACAACTGCCTCATGTACACAGACAACCCTCTCCTCCTACCACCAAATACTAACACTTGTGAGAGATGTACTTATACAGCCAATCTAGAGGCAAAGCTCTCTCCAACCAAGACTGGAACGGACAGCCAAGAGGAGAAGGTAATAACTCACAGCACCCCACTCACTTCACATAGACCAACTAAACCAACACCTCCAAAACCCACACATAGTAACACCAAGACATATACTGAGGCTCTGAGTAAAAATCTAAATCTGCCTAGGCAACAGAGACCTCCAAAGCAAACACACAAGCAACCTCCTCCCACCAACACACCCCAAACAACACATATCCCACAAACTCAGTGTGCCACACAACCACAGCCCATAAGGCAAACCAACATACCCAACAGACTAGTGATAGGTGACTCTATAGTCAGGCACACTGACGTCCCACTCACCAGGCTGGACAAAGAGAAGGTTACTGTCAGCTGCTTGTCGGGTGCCAGAATCCGCCACATAACGCATGTACTCAGGTCACTACAAGGCAAGTACAAATATGACTCTGTCATTGTCCATGTTGGTGTAAATGACCTGAGACGTACCTCCCTGGACTACTGTTGTCTCACTGTTCTGAGTGACTGGTCTGCAAATATACAGAGCTGAGTGTATTTTTTTGGTTTTAGAGTTTCTACTGTTAGTTGTTGCTTAGATCTCTGTTGAAACTGTTTTGTCCCACTCACCCTCCCTATTTTTGGTTTGTAGTTTAAATTTGGTGGCTTTTGCAGTTGCCCGCCCCACTGTAGATTTGATCTGGGACACTCCCCCAGTCCCATCTCTTTACCACATTCTACCTAATAAACTCTCTCTGCACTTGCTTTTAGTCCTTTTTAATTTAATTGCATTTTTTAAACTGTGTTTGGTCCAATATTGCTACATACTCAAGTGTGCTAGCTTGCACTGCATGTGAATTGTTTTACTACTGTTTTTGCTACTTTTCTGTAAAAAAAAAACTGTAAGCCTGTTTCCTACCTTTCCTGTAACTGGTGTTCCAAATGCAGATTTGCTGTATCCAGGACAGTATGTAAGCTTCTGAACCCCCCAAGCCTTTTTGTGTTGGAGGGAAGCCTGCTAGCTTATCAGTGGGAGTGGTAAGCACTAGGTAACCTGTCTACCACATAAGGAGTGGTTCTGGCCCAGAAATTGTAGTTATTGGCTGTTTGGGCAATCTCTTCCATCTCTCTCAACTTTCTGATTTGAAAGCCTGCATTTGCACTTGTTTCTGTCCTGTAACTCGTGCAGATACAGATTCTTAGTTTTAGCACTTAAATTTGCTTATTCATGCTCAGCACTTGTTCAGAACTTGTAAGCACTAAATAAGCTACTAATTAGTATAACACTCAATCTTCCTCATTACCTAGAGGAAAACAGTTTTTGTACTTACTTTTCTCACTTGCTTAGAGAAAACAGCTCTTGTACTCACTTTCTTCACTTATCTAGAGGAAAATTGTTTTTTATTCAGGCATGTCCAAGGGTCAGCTCCCAGTGTTCTCTCCTGTCTATCTGATGAATCTGGGCATCTTGAGGCAATGTAGAAATTGCCTCATGTACACAGACAACCCTCTCCTCCTACCACCCAACACTACAACCTGTGAGAGATGCACTTATCTAGCCAAACTGGAGGTAAAGCTCTCTCCAGCCAAGACTGAACTTGACAGTCATGAGGAGAAGGTAAACATTTGCACCACACCACACTCATCATATAGTCTCACTAAATCTACACCACCAAAATCCACACACAGTAACACAAAAACATTTGCGGAGGCTCTCAATAATAATCTGTCTAAGTAACAGAGACCTCCAAAGCAGAAATGCAAGCAACCTCCATCCTCCAACACAACCCAAATGACACATAGCCCACAGACTCAGTGTGCCACTCAACCACAGCCAATAAGGCAAAACAACGTACCCAACACACTAGTCATAGGTGACTCTATAGTCAGGCACACTGATGTCCCACTCACCAGGCTAAACAAGGAGAAGGTTACTGTCAGCTGCCTGTCAGGTGCCAGGATCTGCCACATAACCCACGCACTCCACTCCACAACAAGTACAAATATGACCCTGTCATTGTCCATGCTGGTGTGAATGACCTGAGACGTATCTCCCTGGACTACATGAAAAGAGACATGGAAGAGCTCTCCGATCTTGTAGCCCAGGCAGGTATGACCCTAGCCCTGAGTAGCATTCTGCCATCACCCAGAATGATACCGCAGTACAAGGACAAAATGACTGACTTCAACAATTGGCTAAGCTTCTGGTGTCATTCTAAGGGATCCAGCATCTGTCTGCTTGGGATGACATGGTCGCCAGACCACGATGTTTTGCCACAGATGGCCTGCACCTGTCGGCCCTGGTATTCCAGATACTGGCTAAGGCTCTTGCTGCCCCTATAGTGACTTTTTTAGGCAAGGTTCAAATAACAAATTCACCAGAACAGGCAAGCAAAGACTGAGGGTAATGCTACTCAATGCTAGAAGTCTAAATCTCAAAATGCACTCACTCGAGGCACTCCTTAAAATGGAGAGCATCAATATATGTGCAGTGACTGAGACCTGGTTCATAGCTCCAGAGAGCACCCCTGCACTACCAGGCTATAACTCATACCACATGTTTTGGCCATGTAACCTGGACCGAAACACCAAAGGCAGAGGTGTGTCCATATTCATTAAGGATATCCACATCTCCAGGCTAGTGGCTCAGCATAATGCATCTGAGGTTATCCAAGTGCAACCAACTCTGGGCAAAACTGCAATCCAAATTGTAGCTTGCTATAGATCCCCCACCATGCCCCAGGATTCCCACTCCTTTATTCTTGATGTACTGGAAAATATTAGGGTTCAACCAAACACCCTAATAATGGGCGACTTCAACTACCCCACCATTAACTGGGAAAACTACTTGTGTACCAACTCCTTAGCTCAATGCTTTTTGGAATTCATAAACTACAATGCCCTGGATCAACTTATCCATACTCCCACCAGGGGCAACAATATCCTAGACCTAGTCATTACCAACATGAGTGACTGTGTTCCACACCTGAAGTCAACTCCTCGTTGGTCCGATCCGACCATAAGCTAATCACCCTTGATATCCACATCCCACCCCCACCCCCATTAAGGAAACCACAGTAAAAAATTTCTCCAAAGCCAACTTCATGCTTCTTAAGACAGAAGTGGTGAATTTCATGACACCCATGACACCCATGCAGATGGACAATACAGTTACAACTGCTGAATCTTACACAAATGCACTCTATAAGCACTTACACGAGTGCATGGATCGTGCTATCCCAAACAGAACCAAGATACTATCCTCCAAAAAAAGGAAGCCAATCTGGTGGTCCTCTGCCATAAACAAACTGTACAACAAAAGGAAGAAACTTTTGCAAAACAGAGTAAAATCCCATGAGTGGGGGAGCTCCCTGGTAAGCCTCAGTAAGAAGCTGAGATCCCTCATAAGATCCTACAAAGCTAGCTACAAAAACAAAATCGCCACTAATTCCAAGGACAACCACAAAGCATTGTATAGCTATGTCAAGAATCTCAATGGCAACACCCTGATCTTCTCTGAGTTACAGCACAAAGGCAAGAAAATTACAGAACCAACTGATATTGCCAACATCCTGGCAGATAGGTTCAGTGCTAACTTTACCCCCCTCTCACCCCCTAAAGGGCCCATATCTATACAGGAAGAATGCAGAGTCCCTGTAATCACAACTACGCAGGTAAAAGCTGCACTCTCTAAAGCCAAAAACACAGCATCCATGGGACTGGGCTACATCCCAGGCTGCATTTTACACGAACTTTAGAACGAACTGGCTCCCCACTTAAGCACCATGTTCAATAATAGCCTCGCATCAGGCTTTATGCCCACTGAATGGCGCACAGAAACAGTTATCCCACTCCACAAATGGGGAGCCACCACTGATCCCAGAACTATCGACCTATTATCCTGACGAGCCTGGTCTGCAAGGCCATGGAATGTATCATCATGGAACTCATAAACAAAGACATTGGTAACCTCCAAACTCTGGATCCCACCCAGTTCGGGTTTGTGAAAGGCAGATCATGCCTCCTGAGCCTGATCGAATTCTTTGAGGCAGTCACCAAAGCCGTAGATGAGGGTAAGGTGGTTCACACAGCCTATCTTGACCTCCCAAGGCTTTCGACACCATCCCCCATTCTGGAATTATAGCTAAACTCACTAAACTAGGTATAAATCCCTATGTCACAAGATGGGTTGCCAACTGGCTCACTGACAGAACCCACACTGTAAAAGTTGCAGACTCCAAATCTGACCTCAAAGCAGTGACAAGTGGAGTACCACAGGGTTCCGTCCTGGGACCTCTCCTGTTTGGTATCTACTTCTCTGAAGTATAGGCTAACACAGAAGGCCTCTGGGTAATGAATTTCACAGATGACTGCAAACTAGGAGCCATAGTCAAGTCCCCAAATGATGTGGACAGCCTACAGAAGGGCCTCGCTGAGACAGATGCCTGGTGTCAGAGCCATGGTCTCAAGCTCAATGCCAAAAAGTTCAGTGTCATCCCCTTTGGTAAAAACTCTGTACCCGTGAACTACCACATAGGCAGCAATCTACGTAACACCGAATGTGTGATAAGAGACGTTGGGACCCAGGTGGACAGTAGTCTCTCCTATGACAGTCACATCACCACAGTAGTCAGGAAGTCCTTGTACATGGCACAACTCATCATAAAAGGGTTCTCATCCAGGAAAAAAGAGATCATTGTTCCCCTCTACTCGACACTCATTAGACCCATTATAGAGTACAACGCCCCTTTTGGAATGCACCTCACAAGACATCTGCTGCAGCTGGAAAGGCCACAGAAGTACCTCACAAAGAGGATTACTGGCCTCAAACAAATGCCCTACACTGACCACCTCAAAAAACTCCAGCTTTACTCCATAGCATATTGCCTACTCCGAGGTGATCTCTGCCTAACATATAAAGCTATGTCAAACCCAGAGCTGTTGGACATGCTACACCTAATGAAATCCCAATCCCTCCAAGCTACACGCTCTAGGGACCTAAACCTTGTCTCCACAATAAACAGGACATGCTGGAGGGATAGATTCTTGTCCCAGAGACTTCCCATACTCTGGAACAGGCTACCCATCTATGTCAAGCAAAGTTCTTCATTAGCACTCTTCAAGAAAAATCTTGATGAGTGGATGGGAAATAGGAAATACATCACGGGGATCACTTCTGTGTCTCTGCTCAGCAGTGGCACAGGAAAATAACTTTCTTGGGTGGCGTAAGCCAGGGAACCTTGTTGGCTAGGCTTACGTAGGCGCTTGGGCCGATAGCCTAGTATCTACCTATGAACCTATGAACATGAAAAGAGACATGGAAGAGCTCTCCGATCTTGTAGACTGGGCAGGTATGACCCTAGCCCTGAGTAGCATCCTGCCTTCACCAAGAATTATACCACAGTACAAGGATAAGATGATCAACTTCAACAATTGGCTAAGCTTCTGGTGTCATTCAAAGGGGATCCAGTATCTGTCTGCCTGGGATGACATGCTCGACAGGCCATGATGCTCCGCCAGAGATGGCTTGCACCTGTCACCCATGGGATTCAGGATATTGGCCAAGGCTCTTGCCGCCCCCATAGTGTCTTTTTTAGGCATAGCTCAAAAGACAAACCCACCACCATAAGAACTACAGATGACAATAAACTGAGGGCAATGCTAGGAGTCTAAACCTCAAAATGCACTCACTCGAGGCACTCCTCAAAATGGAGAACATTGATATCTGTGCAGTGACTGAGACCTGGTTCTAGGCTCCCAAGAGCACCCCAACACTACCAGGCTATAATTCATACCACATGTTTCGCCACAAAACCCGGACCGAAAAATGAAGGGCAGAGGATTGTCCATATTCATCAAGGACATCCACACCTCCAGGCTAGTTGCAAAACACGATGCCTCTGAGATCATCCAAGTGCAACTAACCCTGGACAAAAATGCATTCCAAATTGTAGCTTGTTATAGATCCCCCACCATGACCCAGGACCCTCACTCCTCATTCCTGGGGACATCAGAAAAAATGAGGGTCCAACCAAATACCATAATAATGGGCAACTTCAACTACCCTAACATAAACTGGGAAAACTACACTTGTACTAATCCCCTTGCTCAATGATTCCTGGAATTTATAAACTCTAACGCCCTGGATCAACTTGCCAACACCCCCACCAGAGGCAACAGTATTCTGGACCTGGTCATTACCAACATGGGTGACCAGTGCTCAACCCCCGAGATCAACTCCTCACTTGTTAAATCAGACCATAAACTAATCACCCTAGATATCCACATCCCAACCCCACCCCCACACACAAGGAAACTATAGTAAAAAATTTCTCCAAAGTGAATTTCACGCTACTCAGAACTGAGGTGGCTAATTTTACGATGCCCCTGCAGATGGATAACACAGTCAATACAATCATGACTGCTGAATCCTACACAAATGCACTTTACAAGCACATGCATGAGTGCATGGATCGTGCTATCCCCAACAAAACCAAGATGCTGTACTCCAAAAATAGGAAGCCAATCTGGTGGTCGCTTGCCATTAATAAACTCTACAACAGAAGGAAGAAACTGCTGCAAAAGAGAGTAAAACCCCAGGAATGGAGGGAACTCACTGACGGGCCTCAGTAAGAAGCTGAGATCCCTCATAAAATCCTCCAAAGTGAATTTTGAAAGAAAAATTGCCTCGGATTCCAAAGACCACCACAAGGCATTCTTTAGCTATGTCAAGAATCTCCATAACAACACCCAGATCTGCACCGAGCTACAACAGAATGGTGCAAAATATACAGAGCCAACTGATATTGCCAACATCTTGGTAGATAGGTTCAGTGCAAACTTCACTCCCTCTCACCCCCCAAAAAAGCCTATAACTATACCAAATGATAGTAGACCCCCATTAATCACAAACACTCAGATAAAAACGGTGCTCTTTAAAGCCAAAAACAAAGCATCCATGGGACTGGACAACATCCTAGGCTGCATCTTACATGAACTCCAAAATGAACTAGCCCCCCACCTAAACTCCATGTTCAACCACAGCCTCGCCACAGTCTATGTGCCCACCAAATGGCGCATAGCAATGGTTATCCCATTCCACAAATGAGGAGCCACTACAGACCCTGGGAACTACCGACCTATTAGCCTGACTAGCCTGGTCTGCAAGGCCATGGAGCGTATCATCATGGAACTCAACAACAAAGACATTGGGGACCTCCAAACTTTGGATGCTACCCAGTTCAGATTTGTGAAGGGTAGATCATGTCTCCTAAACTTGGTAGACTTTTTTGAAACAATTACCAAGGCCATAGACGAGGGCAATGTGGTCCACACAGCCTACCTGGACCTCGCTAAAGCTTTCAACACTATCCCTCTTTCAGGAATCATAGATAAACTCATCAACCTTAACATAAACCCTTACATCACAAGATGGGTGGCCAACTGGCTCACCGACAGAACCCACACGGTGAGAGTTGTAGTCTCCAGATCTGACTGCAAACCAGTGACAAGTGGAGTGCCCCAGGGTTCAGTCTTGGGACCACTCCTGTATGGTATATACTTTTCTGAAGTGCAAGCAAACACTGAGGGTCTATGGCTAACCAAGTTCACAGATGACTGCAAATTGGGTGCCATTATCAATTCCCCTGCTGACATAGATATCCTGCAAAAGGGCCTCACCAAGACAGACAACTGGTGCCAAAATCTGTCTGCCAGAGTGTTTTGGTTCCCTGGCAGGAATTGAGCTTGTAGGTCCACTTTGCAAGCTAGTGCTGTGTTCCATAGAGTCATGGCTAGTCTGCAAAGGGGTAGGAGTGTGAACCCCCTTGCTTGTTTATGTACCACATAACTGTGGTGTTGTCTGTCTGTATCAGTAGCTGCCCTGGCTGTAAAAGATCCCTGAAAGCCAAGAGGGCATTCTGCACAGCTAACATCTCTTTTAAATTGATATGTAGATGCTTCTGATCCTCTGTCCAAAAACCTTGCAGGCCTTTCCCCTGCAAGTTGGCTCCCCATGCATAATCCGAGGCGTCCGTGGTTATCACTTGGTAGGCTGGAGGTAGACTGAAGGCTTTCCCTTTGTTTTGAAGACATGCCATGGCCCACCAATGGAATTCCTTTTGCAGGCAAGGCAAGACAGCAATCACTGTTTCCAGACTGTGACAATGCTGGGACCATACACTTTTTAGGTACCATTGTATCTTCCTCATATGCAGTCTTGCATATGGTATGAGTAGGATGCAGGAAGCCATGTAACCCAAAGCCTGCAGGAATTTTCTTGCAGTTAGCTGAGACATTAATGCCAGGCTTTTGAAAGTTGAAGCCAGCTGTAGTTGTTTTTCTGATGTCAGGAATGCCATCTGGGTTGTTGTGTTTAAAAGAGCACCCAGGAAAGTTATCTGTTGAGTGGGTGCCAAATTTGACTTTTTTATGTTCACAGTGAATCCCAGGTACTTGAGTAGATCCTGAACAAATTCCAGGTGCTGGAGTAAGATGTCTTTGCTGTCTGCTTGAATAAGGCAGTCGTCCAGATAAGGGTAAATTTGAATTCCCTTGAGGCTGCAGTAAGCTACTACTGGTGCCAGGCACTTGGTAAAGACCCTGGGCGCAGTAGACAAGCCAAAGGGCAGCACAGAGAATTGGTAATGTTTTGGGCCTGCCTTGAACCCGAGGTATCTTCTGCACTCCTGTCTGATAGGAATGTGTAGGTAAGCCTCCTTTAAATCCAATGTCACCATCCATGCATTTTTGCTCAACATTGGCAGGAGCTGCTGCAGAGTAAGCATCTTGAACTTTGGTATCTCCAGGAAAGTATTTAAGACTGACAGATCCAGGATGGGTCTCCAAGTATTTTGCTTTCTGGGAACTAGAAGAGTCTTGAATAAAAGCCTTGTCCCGTCTCTGAATTTGGAACCAGTTCTATGGCCCTCATAGCCATGAGGGACCTCACCTGTTTTAATGCCTCTGCCCATTGAGATTTTGTAGGTCTGGCCATCCGTTTGGTTTTGGTAAGGTGTGAAAGTGGAATTTGTAACCTCTTAAAACTACATCCAGAACCCACTTGTCTTGGGTTATATAAGTCCAATTTCAGTGAAAAAGAGAAAGTTTTCCTCCCAGAGGAGCTTCCAGGAGAGAGGTTCCTGGAGCCATGAAGGGGGAGTCATTGAGCCTGTTTCCTGTAAGGTTGAGACCTATCTTCTCCACCCCTGGGGGTGGAAGCACTCCACTGTCTAGGTCTATAAGAGGTCTGTGCTTGGGCCCTCCCTCTGGGGCACCTATATCTACCCCTCTGAGGCCTGTCCGAGCTGGGAAAGGACCAATTTTTAGCTGGCCAATTTCTGCTAAATCTAGGAGGCTGAACTTGTAAGAAATCCTTAACCATTTGCATGGATTTTGCCTTATCCTCCATTTTCTTTATAACCTCTTCAGCCTTAGACCCAAACAAAACATTATGTTGAACAGGAGCATCCAGTAACTTTGCTTTCACTTGATCAGGCAAATTTTGTTCCTTTAACCAAGCATGCCTTCTAATGACCGTGCCAGTGGCAGCTTCCCTGCAAGAGGCCTGCAAAGCATCAAAACCACAGTGTAAGGTATGTTTTCCCACCTGCTCAGTAGCATGCATCAAATCATGTAATTCCTTATTGTCTGCACATGCAGAAATGGTACCCAGTTTTTGTTTCATAACAGACAAAAGGTATTGCTGATATTTCAACATATGAAATTGACAATTTAAAGCCCTAATAGGTAAAGTAGCAGAAGTGTACACTTTTTTGCCCCATCTCTCCAAAGCTCTAGAATCCTTATCTGACGGAATAGGGTTCTTAGCAGTGGCGGCCTTAGCACCCTTAGGACCCTGAGAAATGGTTTCTGGATCAGCAGTAGGATTTTTATAAAGAAACTGGTGGGAGTCAGGGACTCTGTAATATCTATCAGGCTTAGCAGGGGCCGGAGTAAAGGAGTCAGGAGTTAAATTAGACTCAGAAAAGACATCATCCACAATATCCAAAATAGGAGGAATAGCCAGGGGTCTGTGTTGGGGAAGAAGAAGGAACTTCCTAAGCCTTCTCTTAGATTCAGAGTACTCCTGTCCTTCCCAGTGAAAATGTTCCCTCATGTCATGTAAAGTTTCCCCAAAAGAATAATCCCTCAGGAGGAGAAGCTGAAGGAATGGATTCCTCAGCATCAGAATCCTCATAAGGAGGAAAAGTATAATCCTGTTCAGAGGAAGACACTGAAGAGATAGATGCCTTATCAGAGGATTCATAATCCGATTCTTGACTTGGCCTTTTGTCAGGAGGGGGATGTGAACCCCTAATCATAGTTAGCAAGTCCTCCACCATTTTAAGCATTTGTTTTTGAGATTTAGGTCCTGGATCAGAGGAGGCCTGGGCTTGAGTCTTTGTTTTAGAAGGAGTCTTTGCCTTTGTCTTTGCCTTTACCTGAAGCTGCGTAGGCCTGAAAACCCCCTCGGAAGCCGGTACCTGCACAGCAGCTCCGGACCCATCCGAGGGAGCATTATCCGAAGGTCCTGCACCTGGAGTATTCGAAGGTCTAGTTGGCTCCTTGTGGGAGTCCGTTTCGGCAAGCGGTTCTGTAATGGCCGACGACAGGGGCTGCGAAAGCACCTCACTGATGATGGCCAAACCAGCAGCTGGCTTTGATTGTAAACTGTTGTCTGATTTGGACCTCGGAGGCCTATCCTTATCCTTGCGCCTTTTATGAACTCCGGTAGTCGGAAGCGTGTCCGATGACATGTTATAATTAAATCACCTCCCAAAGTAATGAAAGGCAAAATCGTATCTCCGTTTAATAGTACGTTGATTAAATCTAGCACAAAACCAACAACTAGCTACGTCGTGGTCAGGGCCTAGACAAGGAATACAGTAAGAGTGAAAATCCTTATGAGGTATTTGCTTCCCACATGAAATACAATTATTAACTTTTTCTGACATCGGTCTGGAGCAAGAAAAAAGTTTCCCCAACAGAGTACTTAGCTTTGAAAAGAAGAATGTCTTCTGTATGAAGCCCCAAAAATAACAGGAGTCAGCCGACCGGCACTTGCAAACTGCTTCCACCGCGTGGCAAGAAAGACTGGAGAACATGGCGTCGGCTGGGAGCTTTGTACCCCTGGCACTCTGACGTCAGGGAGGGTGAGTACACAGCCGACGCCAGACCCAGACTTTGGGATTCTGGCCGACCGAGGGCTGCCTGCCGGCAGGAAGAACCCCACAGTGATGACTGCAACAGTGAAACACGATGAACATCTGGGGAAATCAGAAGAAGCCAAGAATTGAGATAGAAGGGAAAATAGTGGAGCAAATTAATAGCTTCAAGTATCTGGGTGGGTAGTTGAGGAGAAGAGAAGTCTGAATGAAGAGGTCAAAGCTAAAATCAGAGGGGCTGCATCCAACTGACATAGAATCTCAGGTGTAGTGGATGACAGAAGAATGCGAAAGAAGCTGAAAAGTAAGGTGTAAAAACAGGGGTGCAACTAGTACTACTGTATGGTAGAGAGACCTGGGCAGTAAAGGCAGAGCAGAAGAGGAAGCCAGATGTGATGGAAATGAAGTGCCTGAGATGGGTGGTAGGATGCACACTATAGGATAGACAAAGAAATGAGGACATAAGAGTAGAAGAGAAAGTAGCTTCAACTTCAGAAAAGATCAAAGAGAACAGATTACAATGGTTCGGACATGCAAAGAAAGTCAGAAGACAATCTGGTGAAGATGATTTGGAACAGACAGGAAGAAGGTAAGAGGAAGCGAGGACATCCAGCAAAGAGGTGGATGGATTGTGTGAGAGAAGATGTGCGACAGTCAGGGATGGGTGTTGAAGAAGTCAGGAGTGTGGCATTGAATCAAGAGAAATGGCGGCAGTTAACAAGATACCCTGACCCCGTGTAGAAAATGGGGAAAAGGGGGCTGATGATGATAACAGGATTTCATCTAGGTGAATGTCCTTACTGCTTTCCACAGAATGTCCACATTTTTGCCCCATATTTTTTGGTCTGTTCTTTATAAAATTTGTGGTTTCTGGCAAATCAGTGAGGAATTAATTCACTATATAATGACAGACAGTTGGGTTTCAGAATTTATATCTTTCAGAAAATGCATGGTAATGCAAAACCTTTTATCCTAACAACTTTATCAGTGTATTAGAGCAATATTTAAAACTATGTCTCTATTTTTGGGCCTTTGTCCCCCGATTATGTTTGGCTCTGTCCAGAATTCTTGTGTTAAGAGGCTGAGAAGTATGAAGCAGTCGTAAGACAGGCTTTTTTTTGTATTCTGGTTAAAGCAGTTAAGACTAAGCCAGTGCTGGAGCTTGCCATATAACTGAAAAAATCTGCCACCCTGCATGTGTGTACCACAATGTTTTAATGTTGTTTTGTGGGTCTTCATATTTGCTAAGGATTCCAGAGACTTGCTGAGTTGTTGTCACTCCATTGCTAAGTGATTTCTTAACTATTGTGGTTTGAATGTCTGGAGAGTTAACATCAGTTAGATAGGATCTTGCAGTGACACTATATTACACATGGATCAGCTGGAACAGATCCAGGGTTGGAGGTCAGTACTTTGGATGTTCAAAGTATCATACCTTTCTGAGTTTTTACTATATATTTTTCCCCCATGACTTGTGACCATCAGGCCTCCCTTAATGAAACCCAACCCATTCCACTAAAAGCATGATGACAGTCATCCAGAGGAACCATCACACAGGCAGCCATGAGGGTTGTTTGTACCATTGCTGGCATTCCGACAATGCTGACATAGCTGATATGGGCCTAGCACTTCCTCATGGGTGGGGGAAGTATGATCTGTGTCACTGCAGGGACCACAACACCTTCCTTATATGACTGTATGCTCTTATGCACCCATCTTGGAAGGCTGTCACATGCACAGCATGGTGATCAGATGCAGGCTCTAGGACCACCCTTTTGCATTGCCAGCTCTCCTTGAAGTAATCCTGTAATCACAGTTCATCTGGTTGACACTGATGTGTGTGAGTGAAGTGAACAGTAGCTCTTTTTGTGTGAATGTTGTATTGGGCAACTTTCAGATTGGTGGATAAAGATAAGTGGGTTTGTAGGAGTGCTGGGATTTTTTTGTGCAACTGTGAGTATTTTAGGGTTAAATTATGGGGTAGATAAGGGGATACATTTAGGGTATATGCAAGGAAGTGTGTTTGTGTGTGTGTGTGTGTGTGTGTGTGTGTGTGTGTGTGTGTGTGTGTGTGTGTGTGTGTGTGTGTGTGTGTGTGTGTGTGTGTGTGTGTGTGTGTGTGTGTGTGTGTGTGTGTGTGTGTGTGTGTGTGTGTGTGTGTGTGTGTGTGTGTGCGTGTGCTTTTTAGGGTTAGGTTAAGGGGATAGATTTAATGCTGTGTTTGTGTGTGTGTATGTGTGCGTGTGTGTGTGTGTGTTTGTGTGTATGTGTGTGTTTTAGGGTTAAGGGGATAGATTTAATGCTGTGTTTGTATGTATATCTATGAGCATGTGTCTGTGTGTATGTTTTAGGGTTAGGTTAAGGGGATAGATTTAATGGTGTGTGTGTGTGTGTGTGTGTGTGTGTGTGTGTGTGTGTGTGTGTTTGTGTGTGCGTGCTTTAGGGTTAGGCTAAGGGGATAGACTTAATGGTGTGTGTGTGTGTGTGTGTGTGTGTGTGTGTGTGTGTGTGTGTGTGTGTGTGTGTGTGTGTGTGTGTGTGTGTGTTTTAGGGTTAGGTTAAGGGGATATACTTAATGGTGTGTGTGTGTGTGTGTGTTTGTGTGTTTTAGGGTTAGGTTAAGGGGATAGACTTAATGGTGTGTGTGTGTGTGTGTGTGTGTGTATGTTTTAGGGTTAGGTTAAGGGGATAGATTTAATGCTGTATTTGTATGTGTATCTGTGCACGTGTGTATGCGCGTGTCCATGTTCGTGATGAGTGTCCAAGCTGTCTTGTGCAGTGGTAGTGCTACAGAAAGGGCTTTATTTTAATGCTAGGTGTATGGTTACAGTTGGGGCAGATAGGTGTATGGTTACAGTTGGGGCAGATTTAGAGTTAGCATGTTTTACTAAGGTGAAGTGGGGGAGTGAAAGTGATAGCCTTAGGCTAATGAGTGAAATTAAAGTAGCAAGAGGTTGAATGAAATTAAGATATGAAAATGGAGATAGATAGCAAGACTTTAGATATAACGAGATAACTGGGATTTAGAGCAATATCTAAAAAAGGGGAGGCATCAGAAGGACAATCTAGTAATGTGAGTAGCATCTGAATGGTAATAACCACCACAGCTAGTACAACTGCAGGAAGCAACACCTCACACTGAGTTATGCAGTAAAGTAGCCACCAGCACAAATAAATCTCACTATTAAATGAGCACTTGTAATAGACGCACTGGACAGAAACAGTGGGAAGCAAATGCCTGAAGAGTGGACAGCAGCAAAATATTGAAACAGCCAATCATAGGCAACCTCCAATCAAGATGCAACAGCCAATAAATAGGCAACAACATGTACTAAAATGCGGTTGAATTAATAAAGAAATAATCAGGAAACACACAAAATATGAAATTGTATGAACATAAAATGACAGCAAAACAGCCAGTGAATAGTTACAAAGAACCAAAACTGAGTTCAATTAATAAAGTAATTAAGTTGGGGTTGGTATATTGGTTACGGTGTTTACCTCACAGACACAATGTACAGGGTATGATTCTCAACTTTCTAAGGGAAATTGGCTAGGCTTAAAATGGCCCACAAGGGCAGCTATCCCAGTAAAGCAATAAACAATAAACCAGCTTAGGTAGATGGCATGTGGAATCTTCTACCCTCGCTAAGGGCTAGAAAATACAGAAGTTCTATTAAGCTGCTGAAGTTCTTGTACATTAAATCCATCAGAACCCAGACAGAAAAGGGCTTTGTGGTCTTTTGCTCCTTTTCTGTAGTCTGCTGGTGTCTTGTCCAGTCTGTGCTTTAGAGCGCTATCAGAAGCTAAGCCCTGGAGAGTAAGTAATGTGTTCTCTGAGTATGCATCTTTAATGACCCCGAAACAAAGGGGGTCAGATGTCATTCCTTTATTTCTCGTACAGATTCTGTGTGCAGAAAGGTGCTACTGGTTTTCTGGCAACAAGTGCATAAACAATCTGCTGTGCATGCATTATTGTGAGGCTCTGCTCTGGAGGTGATCTTTATTACTGAATATACTTCAAACAGGAGGCTGTGAGCTTGTTGTTGGATTGAATCCCCACCACCACCACCTCCCAGGTATGGTTAGCTGAAACAAAAGTTGTACAAATTTCTGTTTTCTTCTCATTCAATGGAAGTGGAAACTTAACAACAGAAAAAGTGTGATTTTTTTTATTTATGTTCGGCTGAAGCATGCTGATACATTTATATTTTCTTTTGTAAATAACTTTTATAGCCAGAACTGTTTCCATATTTGCACCTGCAAGAGCAGATGTAGATTAAGGGCCTTCTGGGCCTGGTACTGACAAGGAAGCTATGCCATGTAGAGGTTTTAGTCAAATTAAAACCTCAAACTATTGCTGCCATGAGTGGAGATAAAAAAACCTGAAAAGTAGGTTGTAGCAAGGTTGGTTGGTACCCCGCATGATTTTTCTATTTCGCTCTCTCCCTCGAATGTGAAGTTGAGGACCAAATGAGGAGTCTCCTCAGTTATGAGGACCACTCTTTAGACTAATCATCTATGTCATTTCTTTGCATATACGTAATAGCTCTTTGCTGAATCAACCACTTGGCAAAACTACAATGAAGAAAGAGCTCTAACAGCTCTTTGCTGCAGTCCCCTGTGTGTCACTTGTGTTTAAAAAGTCTTCAAGCTAAACAAAAGAGCCGCCATGTTTCTACATGATATCTCTTTGCTAAACTGTGGCTGGGATTCACAGACATGTAAGGCATAGTGCAAAGCTGATCAGTGAGTGCAGCTGCCATGTAGAGACTGTAGCTAATCTTTAGATAATGCTTAATGAATGTCTGATTGACTGTGAACCACACTGCATGGTGGCAACTTGAATATTAGCTCTGTGCAGGCATGCAACACTCATCTTTGAGTCCCAACCCAAGTCAAACAACTTCACTAAAATGTAGCAAGACCCGTTATTAGTTCCTTGCTACAGTCCCTAACATACAAACATAGCACCAACTGACATTTAAGCAACCATGTCATAATCACAGCCGCTTACATGATTACTGATACTTATACATCACTGACCCTGTGTCCTAACAGCTTTTGTAGAGGCAGCTGCCCTCTTCATCCCATCATTGCTTTGGCTGTGTTTAACACTGTAATAGTTTCAACAGACCAACCAACAAGCTAACACACAAAAGCTGTTCAAAGTTTTCTAAGCCTGAATCCTCTGTCCTAGAGCTGGCAACGTTGTTAAAAGCCTTTGCTGGCACGTGTAAAGACGTAAGAGGTACCTCACAGTAATCTTACTGGTTAACAATAGCTAGACAAGAACAATATCTCAAAAAGGGCACACACAACAGCATTTCTGGTTCCCCAAAATATGTTAACCCCTCTACTTGTGCATTCACACAAATGACCAGTTAAGAGCCTTGCTAAGAAAAATATTAAGGGCATTTCATTATAGTGCTTTTATATTTTTATTTTTATCCATCAAAGCAAAACTTTGAAATTAATCCAGCTGGCAGATCTACCATTTTTAACTCTATTGAAATGTCACTTGTCAGAAACACCTTCCAACCCATTTTATAATGAATATAATAAGTGAATATTTTAGATTCCGCTGACAAGTCATTTTTGTAGTACAGCCGTTAAAATGCATTTCATCTGGCTTTTAAAATCACAGCTGCTTCATAAATAAAATACTGAGAAAAACATCTGCTGAAAATTCAGAATTAAATTATCAAACTTCAAAGTATGCAGTATGTCAAGTAACATTTACAGCTTTACTGTTTTAGTAACAATTTTTGGTTTGGCATTCTTAGAATTCTGCTTGTGAAATGGGTGTGAAAACTATAAACACATTTTAGCCAAAAGGTGATTTGGCACAGTAACTCAAAAATGATTTTCTCAAGTAAGTTAAATTACTTTGCCTGCTCATTCATGAATTATGGTCCCAAAGAAGCGGTATGTTGAAAATATGCTCTGAAGCTATTAAAAAAATAATGATATTTCAGTGATTATTGTTATATACAAACCAAACATTTTTTGTCACTGACTCCAGCTTAATTTGCAGTCAGTCTTAGATGCGGAGCTATAGTATCGAACATGCTTGGATTAATAAGGCTGAGAGAAAGAAACTTATGATATGATTAAATATCCAGTGAAGAATCTTTTCAGATATCCTAACCAAGCATTTATAAAACATTTAACCTTTAAGATTTATTCATTTAACAGAGGGAGATATTGCAGTGTTTCATGAAAGTGTTTGTCTTCACCACATGCTCTGTTAATGTATTTGGTGGTATTATTAACTTTAAAGTAAAAAAAAAAAAAAAAAACTTTAATGAATTTTATCCTTAAGTTTGTATTAGATGGTAGGCAGTGTTTGGAAACATCATTATGAAAATTTACTGAGAACGAGGAAGTACTGAAAGAAGATGTAAACAGTACAGTCAACACTTATTTTTCACAACTAACTTACTGAGCCAGTGATGAGAAAAGAAATGTCTTGAAACCTTGGTTAAAATACATGGGAAAATACTGGATGATATTGTATATGAACTGTTCCAGCTTTTAAACAAGTTGTGTTGTACAGTAGGTAGTTGGAAGCAGAAGTACATGAAAATTGTGGATTTGTCTGTGAGCAGTATGAGGCCATTTTCTCTGTTTGCACAGCAGTGTAGCCATGAAATTAGGGGCAAATTAGCTGAAACTCATGCGCAGATGTATTTTGAGAAGCAGTCGGTGAGTTTATACAATAAAGCTCAATAGTGGAATTTGATCTTCTTCTTCTTTCGGCTTTTCCCGGTTAGGGGTCGCCACAGCGGATTACCTGTCTGCTCATGATTGGCAGTGGAGTTTTATGGTGTTGAGTTGCCAGCCCAGCGCCTAACCTTCCACAGAAGACACACACATGCACGCACTCACATTTAGGGCCAATTTAGAGTGTCCAATCCACCTATAGCATGTCTTTGGGATGGGGGAGGAAACCCACATGATTACAGGGAGGACATGCAGACTCCGCACAGAAGGCACCCCAGCCGAGGATCAAACCGGAGAACCTCTTGCTGTGAGGCGGCAATGCTAACCACTGCACCACCACGGCAAATTTGATAATGATCAGAATATCTGAGGGAGAATGTGGAATGTGTTTTTTTGGGCTTTGTGAAAGACAAAATGGTGGTTTGGACTGTTTTTTAACAAAACATCAGTAGGGACTGAAAAAGGTATATTGGCTGCCTTTCTCTGCTGTGAATAGGGCTATGGGAAAATCATGGAAAATGCTAGTACAATTTATACCTTTATGTGGTAAGGAACAAGTGCAAAGCTGGTAACTGTGGAAGCCAGACCAGTGCTTGGTGATTAGGATTTTCCTGAGAACATTCTTACACAACAGCCTCAGTTTATTAAACTTATTAAAGAGTGTTATCATGAAAGACCTAGACATAAACTGATCTTCTGACCTGTAATAATGGGTTATTACTCAGCAGAGTGCAATTCTAGCTCACAGTCGGCAACAGACGGGGTAGGACGTATTTGCCTATGATGAATTGTGATATCAAGGATCAGGATACCCGAGTGGCTGCTACACGTCAGTTAATTGCCAGCTCATATGGATATGTAAATCTCTGTCAGCTTAAAACAGATGGAAACATAGGGACTCTTTTTTTTTTTTTTTTTCCATTTTGATTTTGCAGAGAAAAAATACTTTATTTAAAAAAAAAATTATGCTTAACATGTTCTGAAATGGACATATATACAATTGTTTTAATATTTTTTTTTAAATAAATCAGATAACAAAAACACTCCCTAAAAGATTATGCTGATAATGCCATGTACATAGTTAGACCTAGATTCAAAACCACTACTGGTGAAAAAGCCTTCTCTGAATTGGCCCAGCAGTATGGAACCATCTACCATCTGAAACCAGAGAAGAAGGCAATAATTATACTGGAAAAGTCCTTATTCAAAGAAACATCAGGTTCCAGTTAGAAAAAAAAAAAGTAGCCTAAGCATATGTGTAAGTCCATTTTTTTTGCCATTCAGGCTCAGCATTGTGGGACTAGCTAAAGTGCGTCCTGACATTTCAAATGTTTACCCTGTTCAGATCATGGTATAATTAAGCAATAACCCACACCTGGGTGTGGGTAATGCTGGATTTACCCACGGTTGGTGTGGTTTGGTCATGACGGCAAAGCCCGAGTGGCCAAACAAAGACAACCGTGGGTAAATCCAGCATTACCCACACCCAGAAGTGGGTTATTGTTATTATACAATGACATTATTTAAGAAATAAAATACTTACTTTTCTTAAATAATGGCATTGTATAATGCCTCCGTGCTGCCATTCCGCAGCTGTCTGATATCCTGGAGCAGTTTTGATGTACTGCGCATGTGTATGCTACGCAGTACAACAGCAGAGCTGTGTGTAGAGGAAGCAACAGAGAAAGGAAGATCTCTGTTGCTTTTTTAAAGTTGTCTCGCTATGTTAAACGAGTTTAACATAACGAGACAGCTTTAAAAAAAGGAACGGAAAAAGGAAGATCTCTGTTGCTTTTTTTTAAGATATCTCGCTAAGTTAAACTCGTTTAACATAGCGAGATTACAGTAATGGAGCTCTTCTTTTCTCCGTTGCTACCTAACACAAAAAAAAAGTAAAGACTTATACTAATGGAAAAAGTCCGGGCGACTAGACCTTTTTCCATTAGTATAAGTGGGATTTACAACGGGCACGCTGACCTATCAGCATGCACGTTTTGGAATATTAATGGGGGGGTCATTGTATAATTCATAAATAATCCCATATAGTTTAAACTACCTTCCTACATGTACATATTGTAACTACCATGCCCCAAATGGTTTCATGTTCTATTTCTACAGTCTGTGTTGCAATTATCAACTTATATACAAACGTTTGACAATGTGAGTATCTGCATATCTGTACATGTTTTGTAACTTGTTTGAACTGGTTATTTATCATTTTAGAAATTCTTAAATGTTGTGCTATTTGTTTCACTTCTCTGATTTGTAATGCTACTACAATTGTTGCCCTTTGGGCCTGGGTCTTGGCTGAAAAGGGTCTGAGGATCAGCCCACCAACCCATTTCATCAAATATAACAAATAAATAAAAAATAAAGATAAATAAATAAATACATACACATATAAATGTTATACTGATGGACATTAGGTGTAGAATTAAAACTAGACTTTAAAGAATGTCATATTAGCAAATGTAAAACAAATATTTTGCCTCTCCAGGAGGCAAGCAAATTTGAAACTACTACCTCTCCGTTGAATTGTTAAAAGTCTACCTATCCGGTGGAAGGACCCCCAGCAAACAAATTCTCCTAACTCATCTATAACAAAGAACTTGCCATCCTACTTAGTAACCCTGTTCTCCAGGAGGCAAGCAAGTACGTGTTTGTATTAATTAGCAGTAAAACTGTACACTTACTTATCCCTACTGTTTGTATGTAACTACACGACAGGGCCAAACCATCTAGCAGCCTTACTCCCTTACACACCACGTTCTAGTCTTACTCCTTCCCTCTCCTTGGATTGTCTCTTGCTTCTAGTTACTCTGTTTCCTCTTTTTGTCTAGTCTCCTGCACCTTCCTACCTCCAGGATCCTTCACAAATCCTGTTATCTCCTATATCTACTTGCTCACCACTACTGCATTATCCCTCTTTGCCCACTAGATGGCGCCCTAAATTAGGACATCTCCTTATACTTTCTTCTTCATTCTCCCTTTATTACACCTAGATACAGTGTTGCCCCGAGCACCCTTAAGTAGACCTTGCTCCCTCCTTTGGCCATCCTTGTTCTCCTCATATTTTTACTTCTACTTCTCACTGCTACTGCACTTCTACTTTCATTCCCTTCTCTGCTTTTCCTCCCACTTACCTATTCTTCATACCTGCAGCTCTCAGCAGCTCTCTGATTGTTTTTTGCTGCCTTTAATCGCTTTCTTGTTCAACCACTAAGTATACTTTCCCTTCACCTAGCCCATTTCTACTCAAATTTTCCTCCTTGATTCCTTTGTCCACCCCTCCCCCCTTTGCTCCCTGCTCTGTTGCCTCCCCCATCACACCTCCTTATGACATCCCACTTCTCCTTCTACTTTCCCTCCTGACTAGGGTTGCCACCTTTCCAAATGGCCAAAGTGGGACATTTGTGCTACAAACATCAGATTTTGCAGGGCAAAACATACCCACAGCCAGTACAAAGGACAGAACTTCAGTTGTTTGCCTGAATAAAAGTTTATTCTTGTAGCATTTTTGTTCCTTATTCTGTTTCGTATAACATGTAGGTGTTTCAGATACAGAATAACTGTTTTATGCAACTATTACATACAATATAGAAAATACTTTTGTTCTAAAATCTCAGGACATTTGCCATTTTCTCACAATATTTTGCAGGACACAACTGCCCAAAGAGGGACTGTCCCTCGCAAAGTGGGACAGGTGGTAACCCTACTCCTGACTCTTGCCCTGCCTGATCCTACTGTCCACCTCCTCACTTCCCCCCTTTTTCCCACTTCACATCCTTTCTAATCCCTTAAAACCCTCCTACATGGCGAGCCGCCATCTTTAATACCTTGGATTTCTCTCCCCGGCTGCTGTGTGTGTTTTGGCCTAGCGTCGTTTCATACTCTGTAAGCTTTTTTTTTTCAATGTTTTCTTACTGTTTTTTTTTTCCTTATATATATGATGTATGCATACTAATACAGCTTAACTGAGTGCTCCACATGAGACATGTTAACTGAGATTACCATTGTGCCTATTTCAGTTTTTGTGGTGTTTTTTGCTGCCCTCTATTGCTACTTTTATTGAACGCCCAGCTACTCAGCGAGCGTTCCATGTGGTCCTGCTGTATGCTTCCCATGTTTGCGAGTTACGCTGTAGTCTACCTAAAGGTAGATAGCCCCTGCTAATTTCTCTACCTTGCTTTAATCCACGACGGGGTATGTTTTTTTTTCTGCCCTGGGCTTTCTCCTATTGCTTATTAGTTATTTAAACCGAGGAGCTACCAGCTGCTGAACGGAGAGTAGGTAGTCTTGCTATTCTGCTCATAGCGCACCTAGACTCCTTTCTAACTAAATATCTCCATGCTAATGCTGTTCTGTCCAACTGCTACTTGATGGATGTATTAGCATGCTAAACTGCCTCCTCTGGTGGTAAATAGTCATATCACCCTACTATGTCTGGCAGTAAATAGTCTTATCATCCTACTATGTCTACCGTCCCAGAAATCATCCCAGGCTTAGCTGTGTGTTATACACAATAATGTTTACGTACCACCATTAGTTTCTAGTGTTTTTAATACGCTACTGAACCCAGTGTCTCACATCTTCCCAGGAATAGCTGAGAGATGCAAACGTTAATGTTGAATTAACACCTTAATTTTGAAGCATTTTCTATGTGCTACATGACTCTGTGTCTCCCCTTATTAACGTTTTCTTTGGCTACATTACACTGTGTCTCCCATTTGTAATGTTAGAGATACTTAGTGTTAATATTTAAGTCTCGCTATTTTATTTTTGAAGTGTTCTCAATGTCCTATACATCTTAGTGTTTCCCCTTGGTAACGCTAGTGATACCTAGTGTTTTTTTCTGACCTTAGGACGCTCAATACCCTTTATTGTACTAGTTTAGCCCGGTGCCAGGACTGAGGGATCCCTAGCCTTCCTGCACACAATCCATCCGGACTCCAGCGTTGCTTATTGTGAGGTGGGATGTGCTTACTACTCCCTGGAGGCCCTGTTATACTAAATTGAACCTAGTAGCTTTATCTATACACACTGTTTATTCTACTGTGAAAATACTGCTATTGTTCTGCTGATGCAATCTTGTTTAGAACGCAGTTTCACTGCTATTGTATAGCATTTGTAGCACTGTTAGAGATCCCTTTTCTACTGCTGTAATCATGTTTTTGTTAAATCTTTTTAGACTGACTGCTTAGTAACTGTTTTAAAATTGTCTCATATATGATACTCTTTACTGTTATTTTGATAGAGTTATAATAAGTAGTATGTTAAGTTACCTGACAGTACCTTACAAGTGGTTAACATTAACTGTGTGTAGGCGCTGAAATTTGTGTTCTCCATGCCAATCACTATTTTAAGGTCTGCTTTTGCTTTCTAATTCCCTCAATATTCTCCTTGTCCCCACCTTTCTAGGTTTGAAACTACTACCTCTCAGTTGAATTGTTAAAAGTCTACCTACCAGGTGGAAGGACCCCCAGAAAACAAATTCTCCTAACTCATCTATAACAAAGAACTTGCCATCCTTCTTAGTAACCCTGTTCTCCAGGAGGCATGCAAGTACGTGTTTATATTAATTAGCAGTAAAACTGTACACTTACTTATCCCTACTGTTTGCATGTAACTACACGACAGGGCCAAACCATCTAGCAGCCTTACTCCCTTACACACCACTTTCTAGTCTTACTCCTTCCCTCTCCTTGGATTGTCTCTTGCTTCTAGTTACTCTGTTTCCTCTTTTTGTCTAGTCTCCTGCACCTTCCTACCTCCAGGATCCTTCACAAATCCTGTTATCTCCTATATCTACTTGCTCACCACTACTGCATTATCCCTCTTTGCCCACTAGATGGCGCCCTAAACTAGGACATCTCCTTATACTTTCTTCTTCATTCTCCCTTTATTACACCTAGATACAGTGTTGCCCCGAGCACCCTTAAGTAGACCTTGCTCCCTCCTTTGGCCATCCTTGTTCTCCTCATATTTTTACTTCTACTTCTCACTGCTACTGCACTTCTACTTCTACTTTCATTCCCTTCCCTGCTTTTCCTCCCACTTACCTATTCTTCATACCTGCAGCTCTCAGCAGCTCTCTGATTGTTTTTTGCTGCCTTTAATCGCTTTTTTGTTCATCCCGCTCCGTTCGCCCTACAGGCTCACTCCGCTCCCCTACCCTACCCCCAATTTCCACCCACCCCCAATGCTCCTACCCTTATACTTCTATAGCCACACCCCTTACCTTCCTCAACCAATCACTACCTACTCTTACTCATACCCCCTCCCTCACCTCAATTACACCTTAATTAGTTAATTACCTTAACTTAAGATAAACCCTAACTTCTTTCTAAGCTTACCCAATACTACTGACATTATCAGCTAATCTATTAAATCCATCTTACTTCAATTAACAGTACCCTTATCCTTCCACCTACTCTACCCCACACTACTCTTTCTCCTTCTCCCTCGTTTTCCCTTACATACTTTACTCCTCCAACCTTCTTATTCAAACTATATATCTATACCTCTAAGTGGACCCAACACATAAATCTTTCTACCCATAAATACTACTCTTAACTACAATTCTTGCTTCTTTTACAATACCTTACTCATTAACCTCCTTTGAACATTTTTCCCTTCATGAACATCTCCACCCCCTCCATGGAACTCTTTCAATCTCTCTTAATAACTCTCTCAACCATAGTAACATAACCTCCACCTCCATCTATGTACTTCCAAAGTTCCATAGATCTACTCATATTACTTACATCCTTATCAAAAAAAAAACACAAATTATTACTACAAAATCCAAACGTTTATACACTATCCTCTACCACACCCACTACTAGATGGTGACATTCATCCCAATCCAGGCCCCAATACTGACACTACCATAAAGCCTCTCAACCGACCTACTTCACAAATCTCTATACCACATAGACCATCTAATTCCCTCCTGATAGCTCACCTAAACATCCGTAGCATTAACAATAAAATTCCCCACCTACATGCACTGTTAGATGTTCACTCATTTGATATTTTCTGTATTTCAGAAACATGGCTAAAGCCCTCTACTCTTGACCAGGAAATTACCCCTCCATGATATAACATCCTGAGATGTGACCGCAAAGCCAAAAAGGGTGGTGTAGTAGCCATTTTGTATAAATCTGAACTCCAACTTTCACCCTTCAATTTGCTACTTCCCTCAGCTCCCAACTCAGAAACCCTCACTGCAAAACTACAAATCAATAACTCCAAATCTATCTATCTAATTTGCACTTATCTCCCCCCTGGAAATAACATCAATACTCTTGAAAGCATACTTAGTTACCTTTCTTCACACCTACCCCAAGAAACAATTGTCTTAGGTGACTTTAACATAGACTGGACAACCTGTAATTCTCCCAATCCTACCAACCATATAAATCTATATGGATTCACACAAATAATGACCACTCCTACTAGAATCCATAAACCAAACAACAAAGAAACCATCCTAGACTGGGTCCTGGGTCCTTCTAAATAGTCATCTTGATTCTTATAACCCAGGAACTTTCTCAAATGATATCAGTGACCACATGCTAACTTATATAATCAAACAAAAAACTTATAGCCCCAACATAAATACTTTTAAAACTTCCCGCTCCAAAAAATACTTTAACCCAGAGAGCTTCCAAAATGAACTGAAAGCATGTGACTGGTCACCTATGCTTCATCTTGAACTTGATGAAGCAGTAATCTACTTTAATACTAGATTTCTCCAAATACTGGACTACCATGCCCCCTATCACTCTTCCCACATAAAAAACAAAACTGCCCTCTGGCTCACAAAGGCAACTAGGCAAAAGATCCTTCTCAGAAATAAAATTTGGGCTAAATGGCGAACCTCCAGAAATCCAACAGATCACCTCTACTTTAAACAATTAAGAAATGCCACCAAGAAGGACATTCTTAAAGACAAAAAAGACTATTACCTCCACCTACAACAAACTCACCAACAACATCCTCAAAAATTCTGGTCTGGCATTAACAAACGTCTTCAACCAAGACACTCTAAAACTCCTGACCCTATAGGTTTCAACCATAATAACTCTAACCAGATTCCTGATGCCTTTAACAACTATTTTACTGAAGCTATTCTATTCCTATCTAACACATTACCATCCACTTCCACTCTCCCATTAATAACACCTAATACCCCCTCACCTACCTTCCATATACATCCTGTACCTACATCCCTCATTTGCAACATCCATCAAAAGCTCAAGCCATGCACCCCTTCTGCTGACTGTCTTCCAGCTGAATACCTGCAAATTGCAGCTAAAGCCATTGCCTACCCTATCTCCATACTTATAAATAGAACAATTTCAGAAAGCAAAATCCCCTCTCTATGGAAGATCTCCCATATAATCCCTTTACACAAAGGTGGCTCATCAACTGAGCTCTCCAACTATCGGCCTATTGCCTTACTCTCTCCATTAGCTAAAATAATGGAGAAATGTATACACAGACAACTGCTTGACCACCTACTACAAAATAATCTACTTGCAGATTGCCAACATGGCTTTAGGCCTTACCATAGCACATCAACTGCCCTGCTATCCTTCTCTGATTCTATAAACAAAAACCATAACAATAACACCTTTTCCTCTGCTCTATTTATTGATCTTTCTAAAGCTTTTGATATGGTGAACCATCCCATACTTATTGACACTCTAAAGCCCATTCACTAGACCCACAAACATTACAATGGTTTAAATCCTATTTAGAAAATAAACAGCAAGCAGTTCTCTGGAACAAGAATATTTCTTCATCCCTCCCTGTAAACATTGGAGTACCACAAGGTTCTATCTTAGGGCCACTTCTGTTTTCCTTATTTATTAATGACCTACATACTAGTATTTCTCAAGCCACCTGCATACAGTATGCAGATGACTCCACCTTAATTTGCCCTGCCAAGTCCATAACCTCTCTCCAGTGCCTCACCCAAACAGTATTTAGCAGTGTTGAAAACTGGTTCACAAAACACTGCCTTCTGCTCAACCCCAAGAAAACTAAATTATTGCTATTTTCTCCTACTCACAAGACACCTCAACTGCACTTCACAGTAACCTCTAACAATGGAACCATCATATCCCCTGATACTACAACCCGTCTTCTAGGTGTTACAATAGACAACAACCTTAGCTACAATGACCATATTAATTCCACTATAAAGACGGTAAACAAAAAACTAGGGACCTTATACAGAATCAAATCGTTCCTTACCCCTGCAGCCAGAAACACTATAGCCCAAACCCACCTAATCTCCACCCTGTTCTATGCTTCTGCTATCTATACTAATCTTTCTAAAACCAACCTTACCAAACTATCCAACTGTTATAATAACATAACCAGATTTGCTTCTGGCACCCCATTTAGAACGTATCATTGTCACAACCTCAAACAGCTGGGATGGTTAGAACTACAGAACCAATTACTTTTTCAACAGCTTGTTATCACCCAAAAGATCCTCTACTACCCTAAAAATACCCCAATCCTCACTAATCTCATCTCCCCTTACAAAAATCTTGCAACTCTATGCTCAGCAAATAAACTTCAAATCTCTTCCATTAAATCCAACAACAAAGCTGGGGACTCACTCTTCTCAAACACCATAGGAAAGAGCTGGAACCATCTTCCTTCTGAACTTTCCAACCTTACTTCTACTCTACTTTTTAAGAAGAATCTTAAAGAATATCTTAAATCCCACTGGCTTTGTCCCTGCTCCAACCCTGACTGATATCTCTTGCCCCTGCTCCAACCCTGACTGATATCTCTTGCCCCTGCTCCAACCCTGACTGATATCTCTTGCCCCTGCTCCAACCCTGACTGATATCTCTTGTCCCTGCTCCAACCCTGACTGATATCTCTTGCCCCTGCTCCAACCCTGACTGATATCTCTTGCCCTGCTCCAACCCTGACTGATATCTCTTGCCCCTGCTCCAACCCTGACTGATATCTCTTGCCCCTGCTCCAATCCTGACTGATATCTCTTGCCCCTGCTCCAACCCTGACTGATATCTCTTGCCCCCTCCTGCTCTTTCTCAAAAAAAAAAAAAAAAATTTTTTTTTACTTTATCTATCTTCTGTTTTAATTTTTGTTTTTACTCATAGTATTTGATTCTAGCCTAAATTTGCTAAATAACTCTGTATAACTCTACCTTTTAATGTTAATTTTGTAACAAATTGTATTTTATTTTAATTATACTTTATTGTATTTCCTTGTCATTGTTGCTGCTCGGAGCTTATCTCCCCGGGCCTCTACTGAAAATGGACATGTATCCAGTTAGACTAGCCCAGTCAACAAATGTAAAATAAAATAAAATAAATAAATAAATATGTTTTCATTTTTTTATGGAAGATTTACTTTTATATAGAATGCTTTGCTGTTATTCCTTTTTGATATTTTATGTATAAAATTGCTAATATTAATTTCTTAACATGTTCTTCGAAAACGCTCTTTATTTTATTAATAAACTTGCGTTCAAATATTGTGCTGAGTACAAGGCGATATTTTTGGAGGTTTACACCCGTTGATTGTTTGGTTACTGTGGACTGCTACAATCTGATTTCACCTGTTCGTAGTTTTGTGTGCCAGTTTGCAGTTCGTATGTTCTTTGAAATGTTATTTACAGTTTGTAAGCTGCTGATGTTGATAGAGATAGTTATATGTAGTCTAGTAAGGTCAACTACAGGTGCTCGCATATACAGATAGTTATATGTAGTCTACTAAGGTCAACTACAGGTGCTCGCAT
Source organism: Protopterus annectens (assembly GCF_019279795.1). NCBI lineage: Eukaryota > Metazoa > Chordata > Ceratodontiformes > Protopteridae > Protopterus > Protopterus annectens. Next base: position 127,582,673 of record NC_056747.1, on the reverse strand, counting down.
ATACAGATAGTTATATGTAGTCTAGTAAGGTCCACTAACGGTGCTCGCATATACAGATAGTTATATGTAGTCTAGTAAGGTCAACTACAGGTGCTCGCATATACAGATAGTTATATGTAGTCTAGTAAGGTCAACTACAGGTGCTCGCATATACAGATAGTTATATGTAGTCTAGTAAGGTCAACTACAGGTGCTCGCATATACAGATAGTTATATGTAGTCTAGTAAGGTCAACTACAGGTGCTCGCATATACAGATAGTTATATGTAGTCTAGTAAAGTCAACTACAGGTGCTCACGTATACAGATAGTTATATGTAGTCTAGTAAGGTCCACTAACGGTGCTCGCATATACAGATAGTTATATGTAGTCTAGTAAGGTCAACTACAGGTGCTCGCATATACAGATAGTTATATGTAGTCTAGTAAGGTCAACTACAGGTGCTCACATATACAGATAGTTATATGTAGTCTAGTAAGGTCAACTACAGGTGCTCGCATATACAGATAGTTATATGTAGTCTAGTAGGGTCGACTACAGGTGCTCGCATATACAGATAGTTATATGTGGTCTAGTAAGGTCGACTACAGGTGCTCGCATATACAGATAGTTATATGTAGGCTAGTAAGGTCAACTACAGGTGCTCGCATATACAGATAGTTATATGTAGTCTAGTAAGGTCAACTACAGGTGCTCGCATATACAGATAGTTATATGTAGTCTAGTAAGGTCAACTACAGGTGCGCGCATATACAGATAGTTATATGTAGTCTAGTAAGGTCAACTACAGGTGCTAGCATATACAGATAGTTATATGTAGTCTAGTAAGGTCAACTACAGGTGCTCGCATATACAGATAGTTATATGTAGTCTAGTAAGGTCAACTACAGGTGCGCGCATATACAGATAGTTATATGTAGTCTAGTAAGGTCAACTACATGTGCGCGCATATACAGATAGTTATATGTAGTCTAGTAAGGTCAACTACAGGTGCGCGCATATACAGATAGTTATATGTAGTCTAGTAAGGTCAACTGCATGTGCGCGCATATACAGATAGCTATATGTAGTCTAGTAGGGTTGACTACATGTACTCACATGCTAGTAGATCACAACACACCTGCTCACTGCTACTTGCTAGAAAAAACAAGTGCTCAAACTCCCACTTGCTGGACCTCCATTTCTACATAGCCTTCCCAATACTTGATCCTATAACCTGGATAGCCCTGTCAGAACCTTAACCCTAAACCCAAAACTCCCACAAAGTTCCTAACCCGACTCCTCAGTTCCTTACCCTAAACCTCTACCCCCATCCTTAAACCTAAAGTCCCCAATTGTTCCCTAAGCCTGAAACTCCAACTTCTTCCCTAAACCTAAATTCCCTGATTATCTAACCATAAAACTTCCATCCTGCTCCCTAAAAATAAAACCCCCTACCCAGTTCCTGAACTTAAAACTCTCTTCCTCCTCCCTAATGCTAAAATCCCCTTCCTGCTCCCTAATCCTAACCCCCCCTCACTCTCCCTCTCCATAAACCTAAAATTTCCCTCCCACTCCTTAATCCTAAAACCCCCTTCCCACTCCGTCTCCATGACTGCTTGCCTGAACTCATACTTAAGTTCGAGCATGAGCAGCAGCCTACACAAGGACAAACAAAGTCAAGGTGCTCGAGTGCCTGGCTTCAAGACAGTGGTTTTCGTGGGCCTGGGATTTGAGCGCCTGTAGAATACCCAGTCTAGCATCTCCTGAACAAAAGAAAAGTTGACTGACAAACGTGTAACATATTGGGAGTGATGCAGAGAAATTATTGCCATAGAGGTATTAGGGCCTCGCTGGTAAAGTGTGGTGATACACTAAGAAAATGTGATTCAGAGAAAAGCAAGAGCCCCATACAGCAAAAGCTCATTAGCATGTCTGTGAAATGAACACATTACAGTTACAAGTAATCACTACAGTATTCTCATACCAACCCATGCAACATAAACACACATAGACACATACATATACACTTACACACACACGCACACACATATACACACGTGCACTCACATGCAGACACACATACACTCATGCTTGCACTCACACAGAAACACAGACAGAGACAGACAGACACACTCGCACGCACACACATGTGCGCGCATGTGCGCCTGTGCGCGCACACACACACACACACACACACACACACACACACACACACACGTATACACAAGCACACTCATAAAAAGCACATACATATGCTCTGACTAGAGAAGAAGGATGCACTACTGAAAGTGTTAGTGCCACAGACATGGAGCACTACAGGCTTCTCTCTGTCTCTGCCCAAGCATGGTGTACATATCATCTCCTAGCCTGGGAATGAACATGGATGAACATAGGCGAGCTGGCTATATGTGATAACACAGCTATAGAAAGTGCACTAGCCTAGTCGTCAGAGATCACATTAAGTTAAGCAAGTCAAAAATAGGATATCAGTAGACAAGAGTTTAAACTGTAATACAGATGTAGCAAAAAAAGACAACTAGTTATGCACCTCAGCATTGCTCTGAGCACAAATGGTGCGTGCAAGCAACAGGGACAATATGATACAGCAGCCTGGGTAAGGTAACATAGTACAAGGGTTTGACATACACAGACTGCAAGGTATGATAGAAGGGAAGCAACGTTTCTTGTACATGTACGATGCATGCAAGCAACAGGGACAATATGATACAGCAGCCTGGGTAAGGTAACATAGTACAAGGGTTTGACATACACAGACTGCAAGGTATGATAGAAGGAAGCAACGTTTCTTGTACATGTACGATGCATGCAAGCAACAGGGACAATATGATACAGCAGCCTGGGTAAGGTAACATAGTACAAGGGTTTGACATACACAGACTGCAAGGTATGATAGAAGGGAAGCAACGTTTCTTGTACATGTACGATGCATGCAAGCAACAGGGACAATATGATACAGCAGCCTGGGTAAGGTAACATAGTACAAGGGTTTGACATACACAGACTGCAAGGTATGATAGAAGGGAAGCAACGTTTCTTGTACATGTACGATGCATGCAAGCAACAGGGACAAATATGGTACAGCAGCCTGGGTAAGGTAACATATTACAAGGGCTTGACATACACAGACTGCAAGATATGATACAAGGGAAACAACATTTCATGTACATATATGATGTATGCAAGCAACAGTTACAAATATGGTACAGCAGCCTGGGTAAGGTAACATAGTACAAGGGTTTGACATACACAGACTGCAAGGTATGATAGAAGGGAAGCAACGTTTCTTGTACATGTACGATGCATGCAAGCAACAGTTACAAATATGGTACAGCAGCCTGGGTAAGGTAACATAGTACAAGGGTTTGACATACACAGACTGCAAGGTATGATAGAAGGGAAACAACGTTTCATGTACATATATGGAGCATGCAAGCAACATGGACAATATGATACAGCAGCCTGGGTAAGGTAACATATTAAAAGGACTTGACATACACAGACTGCAAGATATGACACAAGGGAAACCGTTTCTTGTACATATATGATGCATGCAAGCAACATGGACAATATGATAAAGCAGGCTGGGTGAGGTAACATAGTACAAAAACTTGACATACACAGACTGCAAGATATGATACAATGGAAACCGTTTCTTGTACATGTATGATGCATGCAAGCAACAGGGACAAATATGCTACAGCAGCCTGGGTAAGGTAACATAGTACAAGAGGTTGACATACACAGACTGCCAGATATGATACAATGGAAACAACATTTCTTGTACATATATGATGCATGCAAGAAAAGTACAGTTATGTACACTTACCATAAATGTAGATGTTTGAATGTCTTCACTGTTGCAGTAATCACTGTAGGGTTCTTCCTGCCGGCAGGCAGCCCTCAGTCGGCCAGAATCCCAAAGTCTGGGTCCGGTGTCGGCTGTTCAGTCATGCTCCCTGACATCAGAGCACCAGGAGTACAAAGCTGCCAGCTGACACCATGTTCTCCAGTTTTTCTTGCCCCAGATGTCAGGTGCCCAAAAGTGAAGGCTAATAGTAAAACAAAAATGTAGCATACAACAAACCCCATACCCTGTAGCAAACACACCTCAGAAGAAGGGTGAAGTAGGAAACCACACTAATAAAAATATAAGAGGGAACAGGAGGGAGGGTAACCCAGACTGCAACAGTGAAGACACTCGAACATCTACATTTATGGTAAGTGTACACAACTGTACTATGTTAATCGTGTTTCACTGTTGCAGTCATCACTGTAGGGTTGAATCCCAAAGCTGAGATAAAGGGTGGTGGTTATAGAGTAGAAGGGGTGGGTAGAAGTTGCTGCAAGACTGCAGAAGCAAAGCCTGCCCTAGACTTAGAATAAAGAGGGAGATTATAGTGCTTAGAGAAAGTATGCACTGAACTCCAAGTTGCAGCTTCCAAAATATCTTTGGTAGGTACTCCCCTGAGAAAGGCAGCTGAAGTAGCAGCAGCTCTGGTAGAGTGAGTCCTAATTTTTCCTGGGATTTGCTTTCCATGATGAGAGTAACAAAATCTGATTCCATGAGCAATCCATTTAGAAATGGTCTGTTTTGAAATAGCTTTGCCTTGGGAATTTGCTGCATAAGAAACAAACAGTTGTTCTGTTTTCCTGATATCCTTGGTTCTGTCCAGGTAAAAACGAAGCTGCCTGTGCACATCCAAGGAATGCAAGATCCTTTCCCCCTTATTTTGTGGATTAGTGAAAAAAGTTGGCAGGTGAATAGTTTGGTTTAAAGCCACTTTAGAAACCACTTTAGCCATGAAAGTAGGATTAGTCCTTAAAGACACCCTGTCTTGATGAAAAATAATATAAGGTTCCACAGCCATGAGTGCTTGTAACTCCGAGACTCTCCTGGCTGAAGTCAAAGCCAGTAGGATAGCTGTCTTCCATGATAAATACTTAATATCAGATATGGCTGCAGGCTCAAAAGGAGGCAGAGTGAGTTTTTCCAGAACATAGTTGAGGTACCAGGCAGGTATGGGTGGTGTCCTAGGGGGCCTTAAATTCTTTGCTCCTCTGAGATATTGTTTCAGAAGTGGATGCGAAAAAATTGGAGGATCTGTATTGTAATGTGCAGAGATAGCTGAGGAATGTATTTTTATGGAGGAGAAGGATAAACCCTTATTGTAGCATGTCTGTCAGGTAAAGTAAAATCATTGGGATATTAGGAATGAGAGGATCCGAATCCTGAGCGTGCATCCAGGTGCAAAATCTCTTCCACTTACCTTCATAAGATTTCCTAGTGCTAGGCCGTCTGGCTTCTAAGATGACATCCATGACCTGTTTCGGAAGGGTAGGACTAATCATAGAGCCTGAATTCGCCAGGCTGAGAGTTTTGAAGCGAGTGTGCAGAACCTGGCCCTGGTGTTGGGACAAAAGATTTGGAATCTGAGGTAGAATCCAAGGAGGCTCCTGGGATAGATTCATCAGTGTTGAGTACCAAAATTGACAAGGCCAATTTGGGGCCAGTAAAATCATCTTAGGTTTGTCCTGCTTGATCTTTAATAACACCCGTGGAAGAAGAGGTAGAGGAGGAAAGGCATACCCCGAGAGGTTCCTCCAACTGAATGAGAGAGCATCCACTTTCCATGCTAGTTTGTGATATGTCCTTGTGCAAAAAGTCTGTAACTGGTAGTTGTGGGGAGATGCAAATAGATCTATGTCCGGGCAGCCCCAGGCTTCTGTAATCATCTTGAATATTTGGGTATCTAGCATCCACTCATGTGGGTTTGACAGGTTCCTGCTCAGGCTGTCTGCCAGAATATTTTGTTTCCCTGGCAGGAACTGAGCTTGTAGATCCACTTTGCAAGCTAGAGCTGTGTTTCATAGAGTCATGGCTAGTCTGCAAAGGGGGTAGGAGTGTGAACCCCCTTGCTTGTTTATGTACCACATAACTGTGGTGTTGTCTGTCCGTATCAGTAGTTGTCCTGGCTGTAGAAGATCCCTGAAAGCCAAGAGGGCATTCTGTACAGCTAACATCTCTTTTAAATTGATATGTAGGTGCTTCTGTTCCTCTGTCCAAAAACCTTGCAGGCGTTTCCCCTGCAAGTGGGCTCCCCATGCGTAATCCGAGGCATCCATGGTTAACACTTGGTTGGCTGGAGGCAGACTGAAGGCTTTCCCTTTGTTTTGAAGACATGCCATGGTCCACCAATGGAATTCCTTTTGTAGGCAAGGCAAGACAGCAATCCATGTGTCTAGACTGTGGCAATGCTGGGACTATACACTTTTTAGGTACCATTGTATTTTTCTCATATGCAGTCTTGCATATGGTATGAGAAGGATGCAGGAGGCCATGTAACCCAAAGCCTGCAGGAATTTCCTTGCAGTTAGCTGAGACATTAACGCCAGGGTTTTGAAAGTTGAAGCCAGCTGTAGTTGTTTTTCGGATGTCAGGAATGCCATCTGGGTTGTTGTGTTTAGAAGAGCACCCAGAAAAGTTATCTGTTGTGTGGGTGTCAAATTTGACTTTTTTATGTTCACAGTGAATCCCAGGCACTTGAGTAGATTTTGAATAAATTCCAGGTGCTGGAGTAAGACAGCCTTGCTGTCTGTTTGAATAAGGCAGTCGTTCAGATAAGGGTAAATTTGAATTCCCTTCAGTCTGCAATAAGCTACTACTGGTGCCAGGCACTTGGTGACAAGCCAAAGGGCAGCGCAGAGAATTGGCAATGTTTCGAGCCGGCCTTGAACCTGAGGTATTTTCTGCACTCCTGTCTGATAGGGATGTGTAGGTAAGCCTCCTTTAAATCCAATGTCACCATCCATGCATTTTTGTTCAACATTGGCAGGAGCTGCTGCAGAGTAAGCATCTTGAACTTTGGTATCTCCAGGAAAGTATTTAAGACTGACAGATCCAGGATGGGTCTCCAGGAATTTTGTTTTCTGGGAACTAGAAAGAGCCTTCAGTAAAACCCTTGCCCCATCTCTGATTGTGGAACCAGTTCTATGGCCCTCATAGCCATGAGGGATCCCACCTGGTTTAATGCCTCTGCCCATTGGTGTTTTGGTAGGTCTGGCCATCCGTTTGGTCTTGGCAAGGTATGAAAGTGGAATTTGTAACCTCTTGAAACTATATCCAGAACCCACTTGTCTTGGGTTATGTAAGTCCAATTTTGGTGAAAAAGAGAGAGTTTTCCTCCTAGAGGGGCTTCCAGGAGAGAGGTTCCCGGAGCCATGCAGGGGGAGTCATTGAGCCTGTTTTCTATAAGATTGAGGTCTGTCCTCTCCACCCCTGGGGATGGAAGTACTCCACTGTCTAGGTCTGAAAGAGGTCTGTGCTTGCGCCCTCTCTCTGGAGCGCCTATATCTACCCCTCTGAGGCCTGTCCGAGCTGGGAAAGGACCAATTTTTGCTAAATCTTGGGGGGCTGAACTTGTAAGAAATCCTTAACCATTTGCATGGATTTTGCCTTATCCTCCATTTTCTTTATCACCTCTTCAGCCTTTGACCCAAACAAAACATTATGCTGAACAGGAGCATCCAGTAACTTTGCTTTCACTTGATCAGGTAAGCTTTGTTCCTTTAACCAAGCATGCCTTCTAATGACTGTGCCAGTGGCAGCCACCCTGCATGAAGCCTCCAAGGCATCAAAACCACAGTGTAAGCCACGCTTCCCCACTTGCTCAGTAGCATGCATCAAATCATGTAATTCCTTATTATCTGCACATGCAGAAATGGTACCTAGCTTTTGTTTCATAGCAGACAGCAGAAATTGCTGATATTTTAGCATATGAAATTGACAATTTAAAGCCCTAATAGATAAAGTAGCAGAAGTGTGCACTTTTTTGCCCCATCTCTCCAAAGCTCTAGAATCCTTATCTGACGGAATAGGGTTTTTAGCAGAGGCGGCCTTAACACCCTTAGGATAGGACCCTGAGAAATGGTTTCTGGATCAGCAGTAGGATTTTTGTAAAGGAACTGGTGGGAGTCAGGGACCCTGTAATATCTGTCAGGCTTTGCAGGGGCTGGAGGAAAGGAGTCAGGAGTTAAATTAGCCTCAGAAAAGACATCATCCACAATATCCAAAATAGGAGGAATAGCCAGGGGTCTGTGTTGGGGAAGAAGGAAATCCCTAAGCCTTCTCTTAGATTCAAAGTACTCCTGTCCTTCCCAGTGAAAATGTTCCCTCATGCCATGTAAAGTTTCCCCAAAAGAAAAATCCTCAGGGGGAGAAGCTGAAGGAATGGATTCCTCAGCATCAGAATCCTCATAAGGAGGAAAAGTATATTCCTGTTCAGAGGAAGACACTGAAGAAATAGATGTCTGATCAGAGGATTCATAATCCAATTCTTGCCTTGGCCTTTTGTCTGGAGGGGGATGTGAACCCCTAATCATGGTTAGTAAGTCCTCCGCCATTTTAAGCATCTGTTTCTGAGATTTGGGTCCCGGATCAGTAGAGGCCTGGGCTTGAGTCTTTGATTTAGAAGGAGTCTTTGCCTTTGCCTTTGCCTTTATCAGAAGCTGTGTAGGCCTGAAAACCCCCTCGGAAGCTGGTACCTGCACAGCGGCTCCGGCCCCATCCGAGGGAGCATTGTCTGAAGGTCCTGCACCTGGAGTACTCAAAGGCCTAGTTGGCTCCTCGTGGGAGTCCATTTTGGCAATCGGTTCTGTAATGGCCGACGACAGGGGCTGCGAAAGCGCCTCACTGACGCCTCACTGACGCCGGCCAAACCTGTAGCTGGCTCTGCTTGTAGCCTGTCCTTATCCTTGTGTCGTTTGTGAACTCCAGTAGTCAGAAGCGTGTCCGACGACATATTGTAATTAAATCACCTGCCAAAGTAGTGAAAAGCAAAATCGTATCTCCACTTAATAGTAGGTTGGTTAAATCTAGCACAAAACCGACAACTAGCTACGTCGTGGTCAGGGCCTAAACGAGGAATACAGTAAGAGTGGAAATCCTTATGAGGTATTTGCTTCCCACAAGAAATACAATTATTAACTTTTTCTGAAATCGGACTGGAACAAGAAAAAAGTTTCCCCAACGGGGTACTTAGCTTTGAGAAGAAGAAGAATGTCTTCGGAATGAAGCACGAAAAATATCAGGAGTCAGCCGACTGGCACTTGCGAACTGCTTCCACCGCACGGCAAGAAAGACTGGAGAACATGGCGTCGGCTGGCAGCTTTGTACTCCTGGCCCTCTGACATCAGGGAGCATGACTGAACAGCCGACACCGGACCCAGACTTTGGGATTCTGGCCGACCGAGGGCTGCCTGCCGGCAGGAAGAACCCTACAGTGATGACTGCAACAGTGAAACACGATGAACATCAGAGACAAATATGGTACATCAGCCTGAGTAAGGTAACATAGTATAAGGGCTTAACATACATAGACTGCAATATATGATACAAGAGAAACAATGTTTCTTGTACATATATGGCGCATGCAAGCAACAGGGACAATATGATACAGCAGCCTGGGTGAGGTAACATAGTACAAGGGCTTAACAAACACAGACTGCAATATATGACACAAGGGTAACAACGTTTCTTGTACATATATGATACATGCAAGCAACAGGGACAATATGATACAGCAGCCTGGGTAAGGTAACATAGTACAAGGGCTTGACATACATAGACTGCAAGATATGATACAAGAGAAACAACATTTCTTGTACATATATGGTGCATGCAAGCAACAGGGACAAATATGATACAGCAGCCTGGGTAAGGTAACATAGTACAAGGGCTTGACATACATAGACTGCAAGATATGATACAAGAGAAACAAAATTTCTTGTACATATATGATGCATGCAAGCAACAGGGACAATATGATACAGCAGCCTGGGTAAGGTAACAGAGTACAAGGGCTTAACAAACACAGACTGCAAGATATAATACAAGGGTAACAACGTTTCTTGTACATATATGATGTATGCAAGCAACAGGGACAAATATAGACAACAGCCTGGGTAAGGTAACATAGTACAAGGACTTGACATACATAGACTGCAAGATATGATACAAGAGAAACAACGTTTCTTGTACATATACGGTGCATGCAAGCAACAGGGCAGATACGATACAATAGGCTATGTGAGGTAACCTATTACAAGGGTTTGACATACACACACTGCAAGATGTGATACAAGTAGTTTACTTCATTTGATCTTCAACCTGTGGGAATATGGATCCATATTGGATCTGAGTCAGCAAAGACTACTAGCATCAGCTTCAAGCGCCAGACTTCTCCCCTTACCCATAATCCACCTCCCTTGCCTTCCATCCCCAGATCTCTTTTGCCGCGATTTGCGAATGCATCATGCCTCCGAAGCTCCAGTTAGCAGGGTATTTTCTGGTATTGTAAGTTTAATAATTTTTGTTTTATTAGCCGTTTTAGATTAGTGTAGGTACCCTTTCTCCCCACCCCATTGCTTTGGCGTCGTGTGTAGGCTTGTAGTAGTTATTAAGTAGTGTAGTTTGTCTCTGTGTGCCCCTCCCCCTTCTAGGGTGTGTGCTACAGTTTTAAGTGGAAAGTTTTTCTTTTCTTTCCTTAGTATGGCTGAAAAACTTATTTTTAAGCACTGCAAAGAGTGTGGCCATAAGCTCTCCCCAGCGGATGGCCACACTCTCAGTGTGTACTGTGTTTAGGTGTGGCCCACCTTAATGTTGACTGTGCCATTTGTGCGGGGTTCAAACCCTGGGCACTGAAAGACAGAAGGGCCAAGTTGGCCCTTATGGGGCTTCTTCCTGCCACTGATCCTCCCTCCTCGTCCTCAGTCACGGCGCCTGCAGTGGCTGCCTCTCCCGCTTCTCTGCCTCTGGCCTCCCCTCCCTCCCAGACTGGGACTCAAACTCCTGCTTCTACGCCTGTCATAGCAGAGCAGAGGAGGGTTAGATCGCGGGAGAGAGAGTCGAGGCTGAAAGAGAAGAGGAAGAGGTCTCCGGAAGAGGAAGAGGTCTCCGGACCTCACGTCACCCAGTAAATCTGCTCGGATCCATGACTCCCCCCTGGCTCTGATCTCCAAAGTTCTCCCCAGAGCCGGAGGAAGCACACCCAGTCTCCCGGGCCTCAGCTCCCCGACCAGCCAGGTTGGAGCCTGTGGTCTCGTCTCAGTCCATGCGGTCACTTTCGGACATGGATCTGGATAACATGATGAGGCACTTTATCCATACGCAGATCCAGATGGGGGTCTTTCCAGCCCCCCCCCCTCCCTCAGGAGGGGACAGCTCACTTCCTTTTTTTCAGCCTATTACCCCTTCCCCCGATCCGACCTTCAGCTTCGGACTTCTTGGATCAGAGGTTGACCTTGGTCAGGGCATCGGTGCCAATGGTCCTTGCATCCTCGATGCCAGCAGCTGCCTGGAGCATCTTGGATCTGACCAGTTCGGATCCGAGCCGCTCTCGGAGCCAGAGCCTGGGGGTCAGATCTGAGGGAATGGAACCTTCACCATCGGCTCCAACATTGTCGGTCCAGGTTTCCTCTCTCAGAGCTCCAGCCACTTCGGGTCTGGCTCTGATTCTCACATTGGACCCAGGGAGACCGGCCTCCTTATTGGCTTCACAGGAGGTCCACTCTCCTTCGGTGCTCAATGTGGTAGAATGGGTCCTCTCCTGGCATGTACTTCATTTGTCTTCAACCATCCCTCCGTCCTTCCCCCAGACCTTAGGCACATGTTCAGCCTGCAGGCTGTAAGTATAGGTCACAAGTATGTTATCAGGCCAGGTTATAAGTGTAAGTTCAGCAAACTCAATCTGGGGATGGAAGGCAAGGGTGGTGGATTATGGGTAAGGGGAGGAGTCTGGAGCTTGGAGCTGATGCTAGTAATCTTTGCTGGCTCAGATCCAATATGGATCCGTATTCCCACAGGTTGAAGACAAATGAAGTACAACTACTCAGATGGAATGTTATGGTGAGTACATAACTTCTTTTTTCTGTATATGGATGCCACAACATAAGCATATGCAGAGAGGAAGGTGAGAGTCACAGGATGTGCAGAGCACCACTGTTCATTAACAGTGTGTTGTAAGATGGTGGGAAATGATAATATATCCACTGCTCTGTCAGAATGCATAGGGTGAGAATGGTCACAACACATTAGAAGACAGATATGTGTGCATCAAATGGTGTCTGTCAAGGACAATCATGCACACACATGCACAGACACACACTCACACACACATGTATATGCACAAACACACACACATGTACACACACTCACTGCTTTGTTATGGGCCAAAGAGAACAGCGACAGCTGGAAAAGTTCACTACACAACAGACAAGGGTATTACTGCAGACCCTACACATACATTGCATGTGTATCCTTGAAATGGATGAAATTGACTAGGCTTTCCATAACCTGATGTGGCAGGGAATGGTGCATGTGCTGTCAGTACCATAACAGGACATGTACAAGTGCATTGTAGAGTCACCATGCGGCTACTGGATGCCAAGATAAAGGCACATATCATGAGGGACAGGTCCACCACAGGATGTAAAGCACTAATACGGAAGAAGCTCACAGATGTAAAAGAAGAGCAGGAGAAAGAACTCTCCTATGTAGCAGTGGTTTGGATGTGGTGCCTAGGTTGGCGCAGACTGCCTGAATGTCTGTAGGGAGCACACCACATTAATCTTATCATGTTCATTTCCAGTTATAAACAGACCCCCAAGTTTGAAGGAGTTATTCAGCAGAATATATATACATATCCAGATAAAGTGCAACAAATAAAAATAAAGAAAAAAAGATGATAAAAATTTACCAAAAAAACAGTTAATTCTCTTTCAGCAAGATTATATTTACAAGTGCTAACTGCTTTTTTTAAGTTCAACAAACAAATAATGTAACTCAATTTGAAAAGAACATGAAAACACTTTAATGCCACCATTTCAAAATTGGGAAAGCAGTTCCTTTTTAAATCCATAAATAAGATAAATCTAAAGGGCAATAACCATTGTTGGCATCATCTTTGATACATGACGAAATGAGTAATTTGCAGAAATATCAAAATCATCCAAAGAATCATCACCAATGTCCGCATTACAGGCTCTAACAAATTTGTTACAATGTCAGCATTATAGGCTCTAACAAATTTGGTACAACATCAGCATTACAGGCTCTAACAAATATGATACAGTGTCAACATTACAGGCTCTAACAAATTTGTTACAACGTCAGCATTACAGGCTCTAACAAATTTGTTACAACGTCAGCATTACAGGCTCTAACAAATTTGTTACAATGTCAGCATTACAGGCTCTAACAAATTTGTTAGAACGTCAGCATTACAGGCTCTAACAAATTTATTGCAATGTCAGCATCACAGGCTCTAACAAATTTGTTACAACATCAGCATCACAGGCTCTAACAAATTTGTTACAATGTCAGCATCACAGGCTCTAACAAATTTGTTACAACATCAGCATTACAGGCTCTAACAAATTTGTTACAATGTCAGCATCACAGGCTCTAACAAATTTGTTACAACGTCAGCATCACAGGCTCTAACAAATTTGTTACAACGTCAGCATTACAGGCTCTAACAAATTTGTTACAACGTCAGCATTACAGGCTCTAACAAATTTGTTACAACGTCAGCATTACAGACTCTAACAAATTTGTTACAATGTCAGCATTACAGGCTATAACAAATTTGGTACAACATCAACATTACAGGCTCTAACAAATATGGTACAATGTCAACATTACAGGCTCTAACAAATTTGTTCCAATGTCAGCATCACGGGCTCTAACAAATTTGTTACAACATCAGCATTACAGGCTCTATCAAATTTGTTACAATGTCAGCATTACAGGCTCTAACAAATTTGTTACAACGTCAGCATTACAGACTCTAACAAATGTGTTACAACGTCAGCATTACAGGCTCTAACAAATTTATTACAACGTCAGCATTACAGGCTCTAACAAATTTGGTACAACATCAGTATTACAGACTCTAACAAATTTGTTACAATGTCAGCATTACAGGCTCTAACAAATTTGTTCCAATGTCAGCATTACAGACTCTAACAAATTTGTTACAACGTCAGCATTACAGGCTCTAACAAATTTGTTACAACGTCAGAATTACAGGCTCTAACAAATTTGTTACAACGTCAGCACCACAGGCTCTAACAAATTTGTTACAATGTCAGCATTACAGGCTCTAACAAATTTGTTACAACATCAGCATTACAGGCTCTAACAAATTTGTTACAACATCAGCATTACAGACACTAACAAATTTGTTACAATGCCAGCATTACAGGCTCTAACAAATTTGGTACAATATCAGCATTACAGGCTCTAACAAATATGGTACAATGTCAACATTATAGGCTCTAACAAATTTGTTCTAATGTCAGCATCACAGGCTCTAACAAATTTGTTACAACATCAGCATTACAGGCTCTAACAAATTTGTTACAATGTCAGCATTACAGGCTCTAACAAATTTGTTACAACGTCAGCATTACAGACTCTAACAAATTTGTTATAACGTCAGCATTACAGGCTCTAACAAATTTGTTACAACGTCAGCATTACAGGCTCTAACAAATTTGGTACAACATCAGTATTACAGACTCTAACAAATTTGTTACAATGTCAGCATTACAGGCTCTAACAAATATGGTACAATGTTAACATTACAGGCTCTAACAAATTTGTTCCAACGTCAGCATTACAGACTCTAACAAATTTGTTATAACGTCAGCATTACAGGCTCTAACAAATTTGTTACAACGTCAGCATTACAGGCTCTAACAAATTTGGTACAACATCAGTATTACAGACTCTAACAAATTTGTTACAATGTCAGCATTACAGGCTCTAACAAATATGGTACAATGTTAACATTACAGGCTCTAACAAATTTGTTCCAATGTCAGCATCACAGGCTCTAACAAATTTGTTACAACGTCAGCATTACAGGCTCTAACAAATTTGTTACAACGTCAGCATTACAGACTCTAACAAATTTGTTCCAGTGTCAGCATTACAGGCTCTAACAAATTTGTTACAACGTCAGAATTACAGGCTCTAACAAATTTGTTACAATGTCAGCACCACAGGCTCTAACAAATTTGTTACAACGTCAGCATTACAGGCTCTAACAAATTTGTTACAACATCAGCATTACAGGCTCTAACAAATTTGTTACAACGTCAGCATTACAGACTCTAACAAATTTGTTACAATGCCAGCATTACAGGCTCTAACAAATTTGGTACAATATCAGCATTACATGCTCTAACAAATATGGTACAATGTCAACATTATAGGCTCTAACAAATTTGTTCCAATGTCAGCATCACAGGCTCTAACAAATTTGTTACAATGTCAGCATTACAGGCTCTAACAAATTTGGTACAATGTCAGCATTACAGGCCCTAACAAATTTGTTACAACATCAGCATTACAGACTCTAACAAATTTGTTACAATGTCAGCATTGCAGGCTCTAACAAATTTGGTACAACATCAGCATTATAGGCTCTAACAAATATGGTACAATGTCAACATTACAGGCTCTAACAAATTTGTTACGTCAGGATTACAGACTCTAACAAATTTGGTAGTATCCAGCTTATCAGAATATTCTAATACGTGTAACTTTGTAGAAAGTTTGAAACAATCAATCCATGGTTTCTAATATTGTGGAAAAACTATAGAGATGAAGTTTGTACCTAATTTAAGTACAGGCAATTATTTAGTAGGCAAACTCATGCCTGATATATATTGTTATTCTGCTCATCCCTAAGACTGTCCACAGCAGTCCAGTCTTCAGAAGGAAGGCTGTAAATAACAGCATCGAACTGTGATGGTCACATAATTTAACACCTGTATTTTTTTATTTGTTTGATAGTAGTTGCCTTGTCCCACAGAGTTGTACCACCTCAAAAAATGCCTTGAAGCTGAATGAAAAAGGGGACTTTTTTATGAAAACAGTTTTAGCACATTCATTTCTTCTACTGAGACTAAAACCAGCCAGTTATTATTGTATTATGGTCAGCATGTTTTTTTAAGTATTAATACATTAAAGGCTCCCTATCGAAAAGTCAGCACTCAAAATGCCAAGTGCCAACAAGCCAAAAAACACAAGAGAACAGCAAATCTTAAAAATCACTCCTCTCCTTTAAACTTCCTTTTGTAGGGGGCCCCCTGCATCTCCACACCCCTCAAACTTATATATACTAACTCTGAGATCACCATATTTCAAAGAAATGGGAATTTTCCAAGAACTGGTATCTCAGGTTTAGAATATGTAAGTCTATTGTTTTGGCCATTCAGTCTCTGTATTTTGGGACTCACTCTAGTGGGTCCTGACATTTCAAATGGTTACCTATATAGTTGTGTGGATTTTAGTGTCTTGGGATAGATTTTCCAATATATTTAACTGCTCCTTTTCTAGTGTAGTTCTTTGCTAGTCCACTAGGTACTACCAAAGAAAATAAAGCTTTGTGTCATTCATCACATTGTTCTCTAAAATGGGTTTAAAAACCTTCTCTATTGACATTTATTATCTCCTGATTATTAATGAATTCATACATACTTTTTTATTTCCCTGCAGTTTCAACCCTAAGGTTCTAGGAAAGGTCACCCTATCAAATGGGTTGGAAGTCATGACGTACAACTAGAAAGACTATCACAAACAAAATTAAAGAAATATAATAACAGGACTTCCAAAAAACATTTACTCCCCTTTTATCAAAATTATATTTACAAGTATAAACTATTTTTGAAATGATCAAACCGGTTTCACTGCTGGTGGTTCTTACAATAACTCAGTGCATAATTCCTCGTTCACTGCTACAGTGAGTCTATCAGGACAGCACTGCAATGTGCCATACTGCACCTGTTTGCAAGGCACACACCTTGATTAGCTAACTGCAGGTCTCAGATGCTTACTAAAGAGTGCCACCAGATGCATCCAAGAAGTGGAAGCATGTCTTCAGGAGTACGATCAGATGCCCAGTGATGGTCTGTGCCTGTGAAAGCATAGTGTTGTATGGTGTTTCAGCTTGGATGGGGGTTAGCAGCTGTGGTTCCAAGACATATCCTGCATCACCTGTAGAACACAATAGTGGGCAATACTATAAGTGGCCTGCTGCATAAACTGCAGAGAATTATGTTCATATGATCTCTCCAGTCATAACCAAGCTGTTTTACATTTTTAAAACAGATCTTTTGATTTATTGACATTGATTTCTCAAACATATGACATCATGGTTATGATCAGAGACACATTTGTAATCAATAATAATATTTGCATCAAACATAAACTTGACAATGGCTAAAACGTAAAAATAGATGTATTGCTGCACATCAAATCTTCATTTTATTGTGTACAAATGCGTGTATTATATATCTCAGAGTCATTTTACTGCCTGTAGCTGTACTCATCAAACTCTTTGTTTTTGGTTTTGTAAAATTATAGTATATGTTTACTAATGCACCAAGCACTGCTCCTGGAAGTGACTGAAAAGGCTCCTTGTCCTGTCTACAACTCCCATTTAACAAAAAATACATACAATAAATAAATCAAGCATCAAAACAGAGGTCTTTTGGTGAATAAGAAGAAAGAGCTACAGCCTCGTACCAGCAGGAAATGTGGAATATTTATGAGCTGCTCAGGTTAAGATCCTGATTAAGGCTGCAGCCAAATGTTCATTCAACCCCTAAAAAGGTTTGCCATCAGGAACACACAGCCTGTAAAAATTAGGGGAACAATTTGCTGAAATGGAAAAGCCTACTTAACTTAGGGTTACCAACATTTCAAATGCCCAAACTGGAACATTTTTATCGAAACATGACATTTTACAGGACAAACTGTACCCATGGCTAGTGCAAAAAGCAGGGCTTCACTTTTTGTCCAAAATAAAACCTCACCCTTGTAGTTTCTATTGTTTCATCTAATATTAGGGTGCTTCACATGCAAAATAATTGTTTTAAGCAATTATTAGAGGAAACTTAGAAAACATTTTTCCCTCAAAATCTCAGGACATTTGCCATTTGTCATATTTTCTCTCAAGACATGACTGCCCATATTGAAGCTGTCCTGTATAATGAGGGATGTGTGGAAATCCTAACCTAACTCAAAATATGTTGTAATTATTATGAGCAAGTACAAAAATAGCAGTTGGGAATGGTAGAACTAGTCATTTCAGGATGGAGCAGGAAGGATTTCAGTTTCCCATCCACCACTGATCATTAGCAATGTTAATTATTACCACTGGAACAGTTACAAGAACACTTTAACACTTTTCAAAAACAATAGAATACCAGAGAAAGCAAGTGGAAGGAAGAGCAGATGTTTGTAGGGCAGGCTATTTATTTGGTCCTATATTTACTACAGAATATAAATATTTGGGATTCTTTGTGCATATTGTAATAGCCAGACTACTTGTTGTCAAATGAGACTTTTCAGGGGAGGCACTGTATTTTGTTATTTGGGTTAGGGAGGGTGTGAGCATGCTTTCAGGACAATGGAGTTCTGCATTTGTTTTAGCCTGCATTCTAATCAGCCAGGTTTTTGTTTAGTGTACCAAGCTGTTTTGCATATGTGTGAACAACCTAGGTAGACCTATTGTTCAAGGTGGATAGTTCATTTAAATAAAGCCCAGGTGTTTCATGTATGCCTATTTACAATGTCCCTACACATGACTTATCTTCAAATCTAATTTCAGGATAGAATGGCCTCACACACATGACCCAGAAATCTCTGTCCCTTCATTACAGTGTTGCTATAATTTATTATTTGTCTATTTGCTTGTTAACCAGATAATCAGACCAGTTTTAGGAACCTTTTCAGCCATGACCCAGGACAAATACGCAGAGGTCTTTTATCTTGAGTAGAGATTACAACATAAACATGTGGTTTGTTGTGAGAAACTTCAATAAACAGGCAGCAAAAAGAGTTAAAGCCCATTTAAAAAAAAAAGCTAGCGTGAAAGAATGTAGTAAGCATTTCAGTTTTCTCTCTAGAATAGTACAACAGTATACACATTACAGAAATCGCACTGTTTTCAAGTACTAGAGTGTAATACTTATTTTGGCATATTTGCCACATTGTTTTTATTACTATGTAGAGCCATTGTTCCTAAACCAGCGAGAGTATTTTACCAACACTGTTTACAGAATATGATTTCCATTTGAAATATCCTGTGATGTGCACACTTTGATACCTACAGCCATAACTGATGTCTGCAATGTTTGAGAACTGAGTTATGGACTTAGAATAAAACAGTCATCTGCAAGAAATCGCAGTGAAACAGCAAACAGATTTAGAACCACCAATAACTATCCAAGTTTAGATTCAAAAGCATACTACAGTAAGAGTTGTGCTGTTCAAGGAATATTGAATAAGGTGAGAAACATGGCATCTACATTTGTTCTAGTTAACACTTGCATGAAACACTCAAGGTCAATTACATTAGCTGTGGACTTTGTAAAGGCAATGCAGAAATACAAAAGGATTGGAATATACCTTAATGTATTTACTCAAGGGCATCACCGGTTGCAGGGTCATATAAATATTCCAGAAATTTCTATATGCCAAGATTTTGCCAACTGTAGCTCAAAACAAAACTGGAATCTGGCATGGGAGATACTGAAGGAGTCATCTGAATCAGTGAAACATTTTCAGTATGATGTACATATTGTGGGTCTTTAGAATTTTCAGAACTTTCCATGAATATTTCATTAGCTGATAATTATAATGAATAATATGGTTATAGAAATTTTATCAGTAACTCATTTAAGAATGTTTAGAGTTCATTTGTGTTCTGAAACATTCCATGCATGAATATGTACCAATGTTTATCTTATTAACAGTGAGCATTATTTATGCACAGCAACATAAAGCCATGAGAGCAGGAATAACATGACACATTACGCTGCATGGGATAGATATAATTCCAGCACATTCTGTGCATGAACATTTGTTGACTGCTTCTTGCTGACATAGTTTATAGAAGATAACAAATTACAAGCAAGTAATTTTTTCCTTCATTTCTGAGCATGTGTAGTTAGTTTAATTTTCACAATCTTATCTCAGCAAGAATATGTGCTTCATCACGGATGAACATTACTGTTACAGATCTATATGAAAATCGATTAAGCATGAATACTTCATAATTAAGTTGAATGTATTCTCTTACCAGAACATTCTGTGCACAGATATTCTATCATCTTGTGTCTTTCTATCATATGTGTCTTTAATGTTTTGTAGTTTAAAAATTAAATGTGGGATGCAGATCAT